>NC_134676.1:14624914-14708518 GCF_030463565.1 Pelecanus crispus | reverse complement strand
TTTCCTTTTCTTCTTCTTCTTCTTCTTCTTCTTCTTCTTCTTCTTCTTCTTCTTCTTCTTCTTCTTCTTCTTCTGTTCTGGCAGTTTATTAAGAGTGTCATAGCAGTCATCGTTGCCATAGTAATTGTAAACAATGAATTATGTGACCAAAAGTTGGAAGTAGTAGAGCACAGAAACAGCAGCCCTGTGGGCAGTTCCTGTCACTACCGGAGAGCCGGAAGCATGTTTGTTTGTTTTTTAAAATGAGTACTCACGATCCTTAACTGGCACATAAAAATGAATAGAGGTTCCCTGGGGCATTGTTTAATCACACGATTCAGTTACAGGTGATGGGTCTCACTTTATTGCAGTGTACTCAAAACTGTAGTCACTGTACACAAAAATCACACTTTCTGTTACTGTATTTTTCTGGAATTAATATTCAGGCCTGTTTGTAATGTACTAGTGCATGGAGAAAAATAATAGTTATTAGAACCTGCTTCATGATTTTGCTCTTCATTTCTGCTGTGTGACAGGGTAGCATATGCCCATATGCTTCCATGAATGATTCTTCCATTTTTCCCTTTTCCTATGGATTCTGAAGTTCACATTCAGAATTTGCAATTTTTATCAATACAAAAACCAACTAAAAAGGTCAAGAATTTTTCTGGTAATTTAGCTGCATTTCATGCACAGGGTTTTATTATAAGAAAGATGTATTGTGGTATAATAGCCTTCAGTATGAAACAATCATTGTTCCATGGAATCTGAAAATAATAATCAACTACAAGGGATCATAACTGCACCTGAAAATGTTCAGACACAATGCATCTTCCCTTGGCTTCCTGACTTGCTGGGGCTGGAACTGAGCTGTGTGGCTGCTCAGTTTTGGGAGTCTCTGTGGAATGGAAGAGAGGCGTGAACACGGCACCTTAATTACTCTTTGTGGATTCTTGTGCTAACTTTACCAGCAAAATGCAGACAAGTTGTCTGCATGGAAGTGTATTTTAAAAGGAATATCAAATCGTTATACTTTGCGAGGAACAAGAGCTACCACTCTCAGAATTAAACTCCATTAAAAAAAGGGAAGCTGACCCGATCTTTCCTACTAATCTGAATATTAAGTGCTAGTGCTACATATTGGAGATTGGTTCTATCCCAGTTTTTTTCCTGCTGCTGAAATGAAAATTTTACATACAAAATTGTTAAAGAAATCAATCATACATCTGACATGGCAGGGGAAATTTGCAGAATACTGCAATGAAATTACTATTGAAAAAGTCAGGACATAAATGAGACAGCCAGCACAGCTTCACCAAGAGCAAGTCCTGCCTGACCAACCTAGTGGCTTTCTATGAAGGAGTGACTGCATCAGTGGACAAGGGAAAACGCAATGGATGTCATCTATCTGGACTGCTGTAAAGCCTTCGACACAGTCCCCCACAACATCCTTCTCTCTAAATTGGGGAGATATGGGTTTGATGAGTGGACTGTTCGGTGGATAAGTAATTGTCTGGGTGGTCGCATCCAGAGGGGAGTGGTCAATGGCTCGATGTCCACATGGAGACCGGTGACAAGTGGATTCCCTCAGGGATCTGTACTGGGACCAGTGCTGTTTAACATCTTCATCAATGACATAGACAGTGGGATTGAGTGCACCCTCAGCAAGTTTGCAGATGACACCAAGCTGGGGTGGTGCGGTTGACATGCCAGAAGGATGAGACGTCATCCAAAGGGACCTAGGGAAGCTGGAGAGGTGGGCCTGTGTGAACCTCATGAGGTTCAACCAAGGCCAAGTGCAAGGTCCTGCACCTGGGGTCAGGGCAACCCCTGAGGTGCATACAGGTTGGGGGATGAAGGGATTGAGAGCAACCCTGCGGAGAAGGACTTGGGGGTACTGGTGGATGAAAAGCTGGACATGTGTGCTTGCAGCCCAGAAAAGCCGGCTGAATCCTGGAGTGCATTAAAAGAAGCATGGCCAGCAGGTCGAGGGAGGTGATTCTGCCCCTCTGCTCTGCTCTCATGAGACCTCACCTGGAGCACTGCGTCCAGCTCTGGGGCGTCAGCACAAGAAGGACATGGACCTGATGGAGCAGGTCCAGAAGAGGGCCACAAAAATGATCCGAGGGCTGGAGCACCTCTCCTACGAGGCCAGGCTGAGGGAGGTTGGGATTGTTCAGCCTGGAGAAGAGAAGGCTGCAGGGAGACCTTATTGCAGCCTTTCAGTACTTAAAGGGGGCCTACAGGAAAGATGGGGACAAACTTTTTAGCAAGGCCTGTTGTGACAGAACAAGGAGTAATGGTTTTAAACTAAAGGAGGGTAGATTTAGAATGGATATAAGGAAGAAACTTTTTACCATGAGGGTGGTCAAGCACTGGAACAGGTTGCCCAGAGAGGTATGGAGGCCCCACCCCTGGAAACATTCCAGGTCAGGTTGGACGGGGCTCTGAGCACCCTGTCCTGGTTAAAGATTCCCTGCTTACTGCAGGGGAGTTGGGCTGGATGATCCCTAAAGGTCCCTTCCAACCCAGAGCATTCTATGATTCTATGAAATGGGAGACATGCTCTGACTTGCTAGTACTAATGGTTTTATAAAAAGAAATCAGGAAGATTCAAACACGGGCAAAACTTTCCACATATCTTACACACTCTTAGAGACTTTTGCAACCTTAATGAATTCAGTTTTGAAACCAAGATCTCAGAAAAAGCCCAGTTATTTAAAAGAGAATCTGCAAGGCTAAAAATCATTGAATTTAGTAGGGTGAAGCAGATCTAGTTCTATAAAAACAATTTCAAAATAAGTGAACAAAAAGTAACAAAGGATAACACTTGTCTGTTTCTTCCAACTTTATCAGTTGGTCTAATAAAGACCAATATCCTCTTGCTATATACCTTGTTTTCCCATTTTTGCATCCATTTATATCCATGGTTTTAAGGCCTCCTACAAGAATATAAAATTCTGTAAAACTTTTCCATCAGCGAGGTGCCCAAAGCCCACACGTTTGACTTATTTACACTTAATATAATGCATAAAAATGTCATCTCTGACTACTTGGATAACTAACAGGCAGTAGGTGTAAATTATTGATTTTGTGTTGCTGGAGGACATGAATTCTGCTAACACTTGTCACTATTGTTCATTTACTAAAAAGTTAGTGCAGTAAAGTTTATTGGAGGACATCCCCACCCTTCTGTGGGTACTTCAGAGCACATAAGGAAATTACATACCTGTCTCATTTTTGTCTTTAATTCTGCCTACCTTTTATGTTTTTTCAGTCATGTTTAGAAGCTGCAGGCAACCCAGCTTCACTGGCTGAATTCCTGCAGTAATTTTATATAATACGTTTTGGTCTGACATAGGGGATCTTCAGACAGTATGTCGCTGTGCTCTGTTTAGGTTTGTTCCCCTCCTTTAGTAGCACAGTCTACTAGTAAACTAGATTGCAAGGAAGTGCTATATTTCTATGAAGCCTAGCATGAAGCAAATATCACAAAATATGCAGCAGATAATATATTGAAGGTAGTTTTTGATATCTGTCATGAAGTACTGTTTTCTTGGGCAGGGACACAAAATATATTTTTGTCTTGTTCATCAGAAAACTTCTGAAAAAAAAGACAGTAATAAGAAGATTCACATCAATTTAACTTTTCTCCAGTATATGTCCCAGAACATTAATGAAGATTGCTAAAAGCATTTCTGTAGAATAGAAATCCATCCAGAAATGATTCAATGTGAGTTTGTGTACCAGCCAACAATAAAAATTATTCCAGTGAAGAAATATTAGAAGCATGTGGAAAATCATTTTGAAATCTGTAAATTTATGAATAACCCAGCAGTTAATATGAGAAACAACAAACAAATCTGTTAACATCTTATAATTCACAGATAGTTCTTAGCAGGAAGTGTTTGAATTACATCGTGTTTTGGGTTTTGCTGTAGGTTCTTCACCTAGCTAGTCAGAAACACTGCCTTCTCAGATGGGAAAAAATCTTCCTTATCTTCAGAAAGAACAAAGCATGAACTGTGTTGTTAATCAAAAGCATTTGATGAAATAAATTTAAATTTAATTGCAATCTGAATCTGCAATTAAATCTGAGTCTGGGATGAGGTGTATGTTATTTGTAGTTTCTTATTTAATTTAGAATAGTTTATGTGCATTCAGACAAAAGTATGTTCAGCAAATTTATAGAATGGTACAAAAAATGCTTCAGGCAAGGGTAATGGTTTTGACATCTTTAAAGAGATGGAATGGAGGAAACCTAGTGATCGAATAGTTTGACAATATTTTGATTTGTATTTTGGTTTCAGATGTGATCCTGAGGCAGCATACCTGCACAGTAGCCAGCTACCTGAAACTTGTAACAAAGTCACAGCTGAGTCTTCACGGAATTTATGGCTTCCAGTTCTAGTAAAGGGTATGGACTGGTTTCTGTTTTATTCACTAACTTGATGGGCTACATTTTCATGCGGACTCTCTATGGATTAGTGTCATCCTGGTGGAAAGGATTAGGCAAGTGAATGGACTGCAGATTACTATGACCCAAGTGATTGTTCCATTTCTTTTGTCCAGATATGTAAAAGCAAGACACCAAAGCAAAAAAACAAAACCTGTAAGAAAATGTGTTATGGAAGATGTTGTCAACTTGAAGAATGACAATCTGTTAAAATTAATTAATATTAATAAATTAACATTAATATGAAGAGATACTACAGTTTGTTTTATATTCTGCTGTAGAGGTCAGTATTACTCATTTCACTGCTACATCACGTAGTGTTTTATTCTGTAGGTCAGACATGAAAACACAAATTGCTTCTAGTAAAACCTAGGATGGACTAAATGAAGAGTTTTGATATCTGAACAATGGAAAAAGACATAAAAAAAAGCTTTTCTGGAACACTGGAAGTACAGTTAAGCCCATATCTACTGGAAGGCAGCATTATTTATGGAAATAAGCCTTCATTTTCAATTGTTAAAACAAAGAGTGATGTCAGGGGACATGTATGCAGTGAAAAAGTATATGTGTATCACATGTATTTTCCAGGTTATTGTAAACATTTTCTTAAGGTTTCAAGTTTTCAGGCATGTCTCTTCAGACTGTCTAATGTCTTTCATCACACATCCAGAATTCTGTCTAATCTTTCATCACACATCTAGAAGCCTGTCCTGCTAGAGTCCTGTCTGATCTTTCATCACACATGTAGAATCCTGCCTCCTGCTAGAGTTTGAAAGAATGTTGCTATAAGCTCAGTTTGTCAAATACTCACTTACTGTAAAGCTGCTTGGACAAGTTATGATGTGAAAGGAGATATTAAAGAAAATGTATCTTTACACTTACCTGCATCTCTGTAGGGTATCTAAATTAGCAAAACTTCTGTGTGTAAGCTAGTCTCCCAAAATGTAGATTTTATTCAATATTACTAATGTTAGTTATAATAATAATAAAAAAAAATACCTAGCTCTCATGTAGTGCTTCCCATCTGCAGATTTGAAAGTATTTCACAATGTAACTCAGTATCTTTTACTCATTTTAAGGTGAGGAAACCATAGTGAAGGGAAGAGAAAGGAGTTGGGGTTGATTATTTGTTAGCACTTCTTTACATTCTCTAGCATAGGTGGATTAATTTATTTTATATCTGTTATGACTGTTTTTGCTGTGCAAACAGAAGAACAAGTTTCAGCTTAGCAAATAACCTATCACAAATAGTGCTTACATGCAGAGAAAAATTATAGAAATGAGGCATTCCCCTTTAAAATTATTACTTCAGTAAATAGAGAGTAATGGGGGATGCACACTTACAGTGCTGGTAAGCTAACTTCAGTGCTAAGTTGAGTAAAAAGTTAGATGTATGGATAGGGTAGTGAGTGGGGAGGACTGAAATAGAGATCTCTAGAAAGCTTAGCTCCCTTCTTGTTTCCTTGTAAACTGTATTTATCTGGGTTACACTGCAAACATTTTGGGGATCTCTGGACTGATAATGAACAGAAGTTAAATCCCATGACAGCAAAGATTTTGAATATGCGGTCTAACTAAAATTAAAAATTTAAATTTTTGTTAAATAAAGATGGTTTGCTTGAGTTGCAGCCATTTAAACAAAATAATCAAAGAACCACCCAGATACAGAAGGGACTAGATATCTGTGGCATTTTTAGCTCCTACAGCTGTTGTAACCCAGAACTTAATGGACTTTTTAAAATTAATCTTCTTGAGTTGTTCCCCCTGAGTAAAGACACCTTAGCTTTTCATGAAGAGGCCCTTCACTCAATCTGTTCAGCAGTAAAATGCCAAAGTCATACTTGAAAAGAGTGACTCCTTCTGCATATGTCAAGCACATTGCACATTTTACTGACCACCACAGAGGAAATTTAAAAGCCCTCTGAGAGCAATAAACAGCCAGTATAGGGGAATTCTGGGGCTGGAATCATACTCAGAAGAGTTATGTTCTGATCCTGAATATCTCACAGAACTCCTGTGTATTTTTTGAGATACTATGTAGCTCAAAATTTTCAAAAGTGCACACCTTTTTTATAGGTCATTTGAGCTGTTTCTTTGATTTTCCAAAGGACTGAGTGTGTACAGTAACCACCCAAACGAAGCAATGAGATAGAGACTCAGCATCAGTTTATCACTATAAATATTTCAAGTGAGTTTTCTGAAAAATGAAACATTCACAGCTATTTGGAAAAGTTTTAAAAATACTGTCTTCCTGTGCCTTATTCTTTAACAAAATAAAAGTGAAAAGTCTTCGTCATCTCAGCTCACAGATCTTTGAAAAGCACTTAGTTCTCCTCCAATGGAAAGTGCCACATAAATGTGTACTACTCTAGATGACAAAGACAGAAATCTTTTCCACATCACTTAGATGCATGAATTATTAGCAAGTAATCGAAACACTACCTGAGTTAACTCTAAGGTTTTCACAGTCAAAATAAGGAACACAGAACAGGAAAAGTGACAACACTGTCAAAATATGAATATGTGTATCTGCCAGAGTGACAATGTAACCTTTTTTCCAAAATCTATAGAACAGGCTGACAAAGGGTACAATTTCTGACATATGATGTACGGACATGATATATGGATACGACCTTTAAAATTAAGCACTCATAAAATAAATGTATCTTGCAATCTTAGCAGGTTGAATCACTCTATCCCTGTTCCATGCTTTTTTCCTCATTTGTATTTACACACAATATAATTTAAACATATTGGAAAGAATCATAGGTCAGTGTTTACAACTTAATTCAGCTCGAGATACCAAAGAAAGAATGACTGTGCATGAAGTAGAGCTCTGCCAAGCCTCTGTCACATGACAGTATCAAAATTCTAAAGACAAATAACCAAGAATCTTGAAACCTTAAAGTTCAGTGAAGTACTCTGTTTACAATTGTCAGGGTTCATAAATAATGATGGTTTAATCCTTCTTGCTTTGAAAGTGGAGTAGCAGCAAGAATAATTAATAACTTTCTTCAAGCCTGATGCTGATTTTCCAGTAACACAGTTTAAAGTGTCACCTTGCAGGTGATCAACCCTTTCTCATTGGAGAAAAAGCTGTAGGTGTTACACAGACTACTGTCCTGGTTTCGGCTGGGATAGAGTTGGTTTTTTTTTTTTTTCGTAGTAGCTGGCATAATGCTGTGATTTGGATTTAGGATGAGAATAATGTTGATGCCACGTTGATGTTTTAGTTGTTCCTAAGCAGTGCTTACACTAGGTCAAGGACTTTTCAGCTTCCCATGCCCTGCCAGTGAGACGCCAGGAGGGGGCACAGCCAGGACAGCTGACCCAAACTGGCCAAAGGGATATCCCATACCATACGGTGCCATGCTTAGGGTATAAACTGAGGTGAGTTGGCCCAGGGGGTGTGGGACCACTGCTTGGGAACTGGCTGGGGATCAGTCGGCAGGTGGTGAGCAACGGCATTGTACATCACTGATTTTGTATACTCTTTTACCATTATTATTATTATCATCATCATCATCCCTTCCTTTTCTGTCCTATTAAACTGTCTTTATCTCAGCCCACGAGTTTTACTTTTTTTTTCTTTTTTTTTTTCCGATTCTCTCCCCCATCCCATTGGCGGGGTGGGGAGTGAGTGAACGACTGTGTGGTTGGAACTAAACAGTTGCCTGCTGGGTTAAACCACAACAGTCCTTTTTTGCACCCAATGTGGGGCCTCTTCAGCATGCGTCACCTCCTCCTCTGGCAATATTCCAAAATCTTTGCCTTCTGGCCAGTCCATGATCACTTCCAGGATTCCTGGGCAAGCAGGGTTTCCTATTCGAGCCCGTTGTGTGATCAGTGTGGCCCACTTACTTCACGTAGCATCAGTGACATGATGTGTACAGCGGACCCTCCCTTTGAACAGCCAGCCCAGCACCCGCAGTCGGGGTGTGCTTCAGTACCAACCACTTCTGAAGCAGCTCAAAACCCTTCCTATGCTGCCAGTATCTCTTTTTCAGTTGGAGTATAGCAGGCCTCAGATACTCTGCACCCCTGACTCCAAAACCCTAGGGGTCAACCTCACATCTCCCCTGGTGCTTTCTGCCAGAGGCTCCAGGTAGGGACGTTCTCTCCAGCTGAGGTGTAGAGCACATTTTTTACATCTTGGCCTGCCCAGACTGGCCCAAGGGCTACTGCATGAACTATCTCACGTTTAATTTGTTCAAAGGCTTGTTGTTGCTCAGGGCCCCATTTGAATTCGTTCTTCTTCCGGGTCACTTGATAGAGAGGGCTTACAATCTGGCTGTAATTTGGAATATGCATTCTCCAAAAACCCACAACGCCTAAAAAAGCTTGTGTTTCCTTTTTGCTAGTTGGTGGGGACATAGCTGTTATTTTGTTGATCACATCCATTGGGATCTGACGACGTCCATCTTGCCATTTTATTCCTAAAAACTGGATCTCCTGTGCAGGTCCCTTGACCTTACTCTGTTTTATGGCAAAACCAGCCTTCAGAAGGATTTGGACTATTTTCTTTCCCTTCTCAAAAACGTCTTCTGCTGTGTTGCCCCACACAATGATGTCATCAATGTACTGCAGATGTTCTGGAGCTTCACCCTGTTCCAGTGCTGTCTGGATCAGTCCATGGCAAATGGTGGGGCTGTGCTTCCACCCCTGGGGCAGTCGGTTCCAGGTGTACTGGATGCCCCTGCAAGTGAAAGCAAACTGTGGCCTGCACTCTGCTGCCAAAGGGATTGAGAAAAACACATTGGTGATATCAGTTGTTGTATAGCACTTAGATGCCTTTGACTCCAGTTTGTATTGAAGTTCTAGCATGTCCAGCACGGCAAGCACTCAGCGGTGGTGTGACTTCATGCAGGCCATGATAGTCTATTGTTTGTCTCCACTCCCCATTAGACTTTCACACCGGCCATTTGGGACTGTGAGTCTTGCTGATCCCTCCTTAGCTCTACAGTCAATGAATGGGTTTATGGATGGGAATCAGGGAGTCTTGGTTGGTGCGATATTGCTGCCAGTGAACCATTGTGGTAGCGATTGGCACCTGTTGTTCTTTGACCCTCAGCAACCCCGCAAAAGAAGGGTCCTCTGAGAGACCAGGCAAGGTAGACAGCTGTTTAATTTCCTCTGTCTCCGAGGCAGCTATACCAAAAGCCCACCGGTACCCTTTTGGGTCCTTGAAATACCCTCTCCTGAGGTAGCCTATGCCAAGGATGCACGGAATGTCTGGGCCAGTCACAATGGGGTGCTTCTGCCACTGATTCCCAGTTAGGGTCACTTCGGCCTCCAATACAGTTAGCTGTTGGGATCCCCTTGTCACTCCAGAAATACAGATGGGTTCTGCCCCTCTACAGCTTGATGGCATTAGCGTGCACTGTGCACCGGTGTCCACTAGAGCCTTATACTCCTGTGGGTCTGATGTGCCAGGCCATCGAATCCACACAGTCCAGTAAACCCAATTGTCCCTTTCCTCCACCTGGCTGGAGGCAGGGCCCCTCTAGTCCTGGTCATGGTATTTGTTACTCACTTCTTGTAATTCCAAATCAAAAGCTCCTTTATTAAGATTGGAAGTAAGTTTAGCCCTTCTACTCTGGGGAACTGCCCACTGGAAACTGGAGCCACAATTTTCCTGGAAGAACCCCCATTTGTGATTGTTTTCCCTTGCAACTCATGTACCCAAGCCTCTAGGGTTGAGGTAGGTTTTCCATCCCACTTCCTCATGTTGTCTCTGTGGTCATGTAGGTGAAACCACAGGGTGGCCCGTGGTGTGTAACCACTGTATCCTCTCTCTCGAGCAGATGGACGCTTACTCCTAATGGCTGAGATGCTGGTCCATACAGGTGGGAAGTAGGACATATCCTCTTTGAATTGCTGAACCTCCTGGGACAGTTGCTTGGACAGTTTCTTCACAACCAAGCCACAGGCCCATAGGGAGGAAGAGAAACTTTCTTTGCATTGCTGGGGTTGGCCAGGTAGCTCATCCACTGTCTGTTACTCTCCATCTTTCCAGGTCATTACTGCCAGTGAGTTTGCATGTGACGATGGTGCACTCTGTACAAACTTCTGCCACATGGGTCGGGCGCACCTGACTTCATCTGAATCTTTGGATAACTGCTTGTTGTCCACACCATCATAAATCACCTCCAGCACAGCTAATTCCCTCAGGTACTGGATACCTCTCTCCATGGTGGTCCACTTGCCTGGGTGACATGTAACATCTTCCTTGAAGGGATACCTTTCCTTTACACCTGACAGGAGTCACCTCCAGAGGCGGAGGGCTTATGCTTCTTTTCCAATCATTTTGTCAATGCCCCCTTCCCTAGAAAAGGATCCCAGCTGCTGGGCTTCCCTACCTTCTAATTCCAGGCTACTGGCCCCGTTATCCCAGCATCGGAGCAGCCAGGTGACAATGTGCTCGCCTGGATGATGACTGAAATCTTTTCACATATCTCGCAGTTCACTGAGGGGTAGGGATTGAGGGGTTACCATCTCATTTACGGGTTCTGCCTCTTCCTCCTCCTCTTCCTGTGATGATCCTGGTTCATCTTCATCACTTACTAAATGAGCTGATTCTCCTTTGTATTTCTTCTTGTGTACAGGGGCAACTGATACCAGCACAGGTTGGTTCTCTGGTTCAGCTGCAGTGCCTGTCACAGGGGTTTGAGTAGCTGCAGTGCCCATTGTGGGGGTAGATCTCTGGGTGGTATTCTTAAATAGTTGTTTAACCCTAAACAAGACCTGAACCATATTCAGGACACATAGCAATAGGGCCATGCTGGTTTGAACATCCCAAGGATATTCAAAATTCTCAAGAGCTGTTGTAACTAGCCTGGAGGAGAAAGGGAAGGTGAAGGAGTGGGGGGAAATTTGCCCTCTTGTCTCCCCCATTGATTAGTTCTCTGAGGAATAGAGGTAAACAGTGTCATTAATAGTTTCCAAGAGATGGCTCCTGAAGTATGGGGATGACAACAGTGCTAAGCACAATCTCATGACCAATAATTTTATTATACCATATGCCAGTGTTACACAGTGCAGCAAAGTGATAACTTTAATCCAGCCCTGAGAGGTGATAAACAGCACCACAGTGCATACAGCAATTAAGGTGTTGCAGAACACAACTCTGAGAACAAGTACCACAACTCTGAGAGCAAATTAATCAACATTGTGACCAGTGACTATTAAACTAATATAGTGAATGCTTATAACAAATTTGTTTTAACACGCTCTGGTCAGATCTGTTGTTATCTCAATGCTTCAAGCCCCATGCTGGGTGCCAAAAAGGACTGTCATGCTTTAACCTAGCAGGCAACTAAACACCACACAGCCTTTCGCTCCCTCAACCCCCAAGTGGGATGGGGAAGAGAATTGGAAAAAAAAGGGGAAAAAAAAGTAAAATTCGTGGGTTAAGATAAAGACAGTTTAATAGGACAGAAAAGGAAGGGATGATGATGATGATGATGATGATGATGATGATGATGATGATGATGATGATGATGATGATGATGATGATAATATACAAAGCAAGTGATGCACAATGTAATTGCTCACCACCCGCTGACTGATGCCCATCCCATCCCTGAGCAGCGATCACTGGCCAAGTGCCCCCAGTTTATATACCCTGAGCATGGCATCGTATGGTATGGAATATCCCTTTGGCCAGTTTGGGTCAGTTGTCCTGGCTGTGCCCCCTCCTGGCATCTCACTGGCAGGGCATGGGAAGCTGAAAAGTCCTTGACCTAGTGTAAGCACTGCTTAGGAACAACTAAAACATCAACGTGGCATCAACATTATTCTCATCCTAAATCCAAATCACAGCATTATGCCAGCTACTACGAAAACAAAAAAAAAATTAACTCTATCCCAGCCAAAACCAGGACAATATCAACCTTCAGATTATGAGACTGAAACCAGGACAACTAACCAAATCCTATGTCAGTCTGTAATCTAAACAGATTTTAAAATCTCTCAAATTTTTCTGATAGTTTCAATAGTTGTATGTCATAGCTTGGAAAAAGTGTTGTTGCTGTTGCTACCATGCTAGCATTTCAGGTCATTGTAGTTTCTCTGTGTTAGATATTATCTTACATACTGTCTCAGCAATATTATAGCATGCTAGCTGCTGGTAGCATTTGAATGAAGTCTGAAATCAAGCCCTTGCCCTCATCTGAATACTGAAAATATTTACAACACTATTCTTAAAAGTAGGGTTATTACCTTTGTGTCTTTGCCAAGGTTAAAAAGGAAAAAAAGAAAAGAAAATCCAGCCTGGTTAGCATCTGTTGAAGTAAACCTACATTTTTTTCCCAGTCTTCACTGAATTGCTGCATGGCATGAAACAACTACTGCATGCCTCTACACAGGGTAGGGGGCTGTGGGAGGAGGGCTGCATTTCAGCAGTGGGTACATTCATTCAAGTAAATTACAGAGATTCCTATGTGTTTGGGAAGGATTTCACTTCTGGGAGTTAAAAAGCAGAGTATACTTGAGTTTACATATTCCCCAAAGAATTTTAAATCTACTGCTTATCACATATTAAAAGCCATCAAATATTTACAGATTTCAACCCAGGTTTAATGTTTTTAAGAATCTCATTACAATTTCCTTCTAAAGTATTTTGTAATGAATTTAGAATTTTACAAGTGGCACTTGCAACAAGGATTTTAGCTTTATGATGTGAGTTTGAGGTACAATTTGGTTTTAGCATTTTTTTTCTCAGCATTAATTTTATGTTCATGTTTTCATTTTATTCATTCTTTTATTCTAAGCACTTTAAACCAATTCATTGCTGTTAGAAGCATCACAGGCTATTCCGTGGCTGGCAACATGAGGACCATATTTCACAGGATGGAAACACAACTGTTTATAGCAGAAGGACTCAAGCTTGCTTGGCAAGGTTGAGTACAGAGCAACCTAAATAACTACTCACACATAACCAAGAGTTGTCTATATGGCTGCCATAGTTCTTGCTACATTTTTCTGACCTTGCAGTCCCATAACATTAGAAATTATGCTTTCATCATGGGCAACTGCGCATCTGGTAAACATAGAGAAATACAAAAACTCTGTCAACTCTGCCTGGACAGTATTTTGAAGTGGAAAAATGAAGCCAGGCCCTGGAAGAATAAGCATGAGGTCTTGCACTCTGTAGAGTGGATGTTGTTTCTGAGTTACATGCCAACCCATGTATTGTGTAGGTCAAGATGACCCTTGGTTTTTACTGAAAAATGTTGGTCTTGTTATTGGAGCACAGAATAGAAATGAGAGATTGAGCATCTGCCTCCAGCTTTGCAAGGGGTGCCTAGTGTGACCCAGGATAAGTTGCTTGCAATCTTTAAACCTGAGGGTTTTTTCATTTACAAAAATGGGCTAATAAGAGACATCTCTTTCTAGATTTGTAAAATGCTCTGAGCTCCAGGGAGAGAAGCTAGCTATTATTAGTCATGGTGTCTTTCAGCAAGACTGATCCCAAAGTATTTGTCAAGCCATGTGGTTTAAATTCACTTCCTCCAAGTGGAAATTACTTCTTAGAAGGTATGGACTAGACTGTACCAGCATAACATCCAGATCTGCAGTCAGTCATGGTGGACTCCTTGTTCCCTGCCAGCCCCCAGCTCTGTCCCACAGCCACCAGGACAAGACATACTTTCAACTACAAACTGAAGCCATGTGGTGCCTTATGGTAAATAAAACAGATTTTCCAAAATGGAATTTGTCAGAATACTGGGGCTTCTTTTTGCAAGAAGTGCTAAGAGGAGAGATTCTCAAATGCCTGAGGCTTCATTTTGCAATGTCACAGATATGTCTGTGGTTAAATTATTGCAACTTTTGAAAATGATTTCTTACACCATCATTCCATTTCTAGTACATATTATACAGCTTTCCTAAGAAAATAATAAGCTTAAGCCATTAACATAACTAAAATACCACAAGGTAATTTTCTGTGAGAAAGCCTGAAGGCTCTTAGCATAAATCTAATACTCTGATAAAATAAACAGTTTTTAAAAATAACCGTACTTCATGAAAGTGCGTGTTTAGAGTCCCAATTGCTGTTTGATTTTGTACTACCAATTTAAAGTACAATTAGCAATAAAATAGCCAGTTGTTAAGGCCACCAATAAATTAAAACCAGAAAACAATGGTGGCTTGTGCTTAGTATGCAGATCATATAAACCCCAACTGCAGAGCCGAGCATTAGGATTCTGGACACCTGGTCTGCTCTGGCGGCGAATAAAGAGCAGGGCTGAATGTTGGGCTTCAGTCCTACACTTCTAGTAGTTAATCCTCTTTGTAATGGTCGATTTACATGTTAGAAGATCTAAAAGACAGGAAGTACAGTGTCTGGCTTTGAGTCTTGGTCCAAGAGCTTTCTGTTCACCTTCCTATGGCAGGAATTGCAATTTATTACCCGGTCTTTTGTAGCTTGCTTTGAAAGATTTTCATACATTATACAGTAATGCAGCAATTGAAAAGCATGAATACAGTTCAGACACTGTTTGCATGTTGTATTTTCTACAGCTGAAAATAAGGCTGTTCATAATATATATTTAATAATACCAAATATTATCTAAAAAGTGTAACATCATTATTGAATATGACTTAAATATGGAAAAAAATGTTCAGGTGGATGAGTGTTCAGGTGGATCTCAGGCCACCTCATCCATAATACACTGTGTACCTTAATGCAGTTATTCTGGTTTTTAAATTGCAGTAAATATCACTAAACTATTTATAAACCAGCTTGAAATGTGGTAGTCAGTCCTCATGGGTCAGACAATGGGCTGTAATTTGCTAAGGTAACCGAAACCCATGAATGTACCCTCCATGTCACAGAGGGTCCACACTCCTTAAATGAAGCCTGTGAGCAAAAAAGTACAAACCCCAGTCCTGCCGCGATCACTCAGATTGCCCCTTCTAACTAGGCTGCCCTTGGCCCAGTCCTTGCTGACATGTGGAGAACCTTCTAGAAGGGCAGCCTGTGAGCATGGCAACAGCCAACTGGCAGGCGATGAGGGAACTGGAGCCAATCAAAACCAGACATTCTCCACCCCATCTGCGGTTCCCAGGGAGACTCAGCAGAGACCCCTGAAAGGCTCCTGGAGCACCTGAGGGCTACTGGCAGCAGGGGAACGCTGCAGCCCCATCCACTCTGTGTGCGCTGCCAGCTGGGACCACTGCGCTGGCGTGCCTGGAGTTTTCTTCTGGATCACACTGCGCCCTGCTGAAGGACAGGGACGTCATGAGAAACCGTCATGCTGACTGGCCCAGCTTCTTTCCCGGGCTGTGCCACGGCTGCTGCACAACAGGCCAGTTGAGGCACTTGCTGACATTCAACAACATTGTCTGTGGCTGAACGTGCTGTTGTATCTGAGCCCACGTAGTCTCCACGATGTCAGGTCAGTCTCAAGCATCGATTTGGTCTCAAACAGACTCGAACAGACTGGTGCTTCTGTTTCAATGGTCAATTGTTTTCTCCCCAGATGTTCTGTGCCCCTCTGGGTCTCCCTGTCTTGCAGCAAGTTCTTTTGGCGGGCAAGCAATTTAATTACTTAGATCAGCTTGAGCCTGCATCTCTGCCAGGTATTCCTGTGACTTTTATCTTTTCTAACACAGTCATATACGTAGATGGGATTTTGCTTGTAGCTTATTAGTGAAAATATGTAATATGTTATGCTGGATGTTGAATGGTTGCTAGTAAGTGTATCTTTGATCTAGGGAAGTTTCAGACTTCACTCAAGCTGATGGGTATGTTAGCTGCTGCCCACTCAGTCAAAATGTGGAAACAAGTACATTTATTGTTCTTTGACTGATGGCTAACCAGTGAGACATCATCCAAATACAAAACCTGGGGAATGATTTGGATTCGTCTGTGAACAAGGCCAATCTGGTTTCCCTGATTAGGAAAGAAAAGTTTGACAGAAATTTTTGCAGAATAAATGCTGCTAATGTATGATACAGACTCCAGCTTCCCTTGCTGTTTCTTAGTGATGCTAAGTTTTGTAATGTGAACTATTTATTGGGCTGGTGCAATACGATGACTGACTGCCCTTTTAGTATCTAAAGGCTATGTTGTTTGTAGATCACTATCTGAGATTTTGGGTACTTGCTGTGTCTTCTACAATATCTATGAAAGGGAAGGTGAGGACAAAGGTGTGCGTATGTATTAAAAGTATCTAAAGAGCAGAGGGATGTTGGAAACATACACATACAAGCAAGCAGAGCGCATAAGAGATTTTTTCTGCATGCTGGCTGGAAAGACAATCTTGGACTTGTGAGCAAGGAATTGCTTTATGTAGTTTGATCTTACCACATTCAACAAAATAAGACTATTTATAAATTCTGTTTAAAAAGACAAAAAAAATAAAAACCCCAGCAACATTAGAAGTGTCTCATTCCATCAGGTTTGTTTTTCAATAGGAATTCAAAAGAATCTAGACAGCGTTTATACTCTGGCCACAATGGATAATAGTATTTTCTCTGTTACTGGAGTGTAGTCTGTCACTTTCACAGGAAAAAGATTGGACTAGCTTAGATCACATTTTATTCTTTGATCAAGTTCATGACCAACAGCATTACAAGGATACAGCTTTTGTTTATGTCACCAAAAAAAAAAAAAGAAATCTAGTTCAGCAATATAGTGCTGGATACTTTTCAGAACCAATGCCTACTGCTGTTGATCTTTGTTAGCTTTCTTCATTCATCATACATTTCTTTAGAAATACGCAAAACCAAGGTAATCAACGTAACAAAAGTTTTAACAGTAATTTGGTATATTTGGGGATTTTCTTGTTTTCTTCTTCTGTCTTGGACTGTATTTAATACATTTATCACTGCTTGCAGGTGAACAAAATTCTTAAAGCCACAAAAGAAATTACTGTTTGACATTTTTAGAAATAGAATTCATTTAAATCTGCGAATGTTCAAATCACAGTCAATCTGCTTAAACAAGACTTAAAATATAAGTGACTAAATGGATAGAGGTGGGGAAAAATTAGAAAATAAAGTGGCATCTGAAAAAGTAACCGCAGGTGAAGCTCATCCAACTCAGCAAGTCATTTCAGGGATTTTGAAAACAAAATACAGATTTTTATAAGTGTATTTTGTATTTTTGTTATCGTTTTGAAATGCCACAGTTATCTACATTTACTTGAGAAAAGGTAAAACACCTGAAAGTAAGGGGTAGCATTTTATTTTAGCCAACAAATAATTTTGATCCTTCCAAATGGTCTCTTTTCTGTTTGTCCAGTGAACCGAAGGATCAGTTATTCACTCAGTTCCACAGACTGACTTTCTGCCTGTTGGTGTAAAGCTCTGCCAGACTGGTAAAGGAAAAAAAAAATGTCCAGGAGTAAAAACAATTTGGCAAAGATTTTCAAAATCAGTCAATATTGGCCTGATCTTACTTTGCTTCCACTTGTGTCATACAAAGCTTTAGAGATCTGTCAGTGGAATCATCCCTTCATCTATGCCTATACAAAAAATATTGTCATTGGTGTCTAGTTTCTATAAACCTGATCTGTAAGGATGAACAAACTTTATTAGCAACAAGGCCAAAAGAGAGGTAACCTTTCATACAGCTAGACTGGTTTTCCAGGTTATATTGAAGGTCAGCTATTGAAAACTGGAGGAAGGTCTGGTTTTAAGGAAGTCTAAATGTAAAATTCTTGCTGTCTTAGTATGCTATATAAATTGCTTTAAGCTAGATTTCTTTAGTAGTAAAACAAGCCTTTTGAGTACATACACTATAACCCTTTACAGCATTCAAAGAAATTAACGAAATCTTTCTAGTGCACTGTCTGACCACATTACTTAACTTTTGGAACAATGTCATTAGCTAGTTTCTGCCCACCATCTACAGTTCTTGTCCTTGCACTTCAGACCCTTCATAATCTCATAATTATGAAAACTCCCTGTTTGTCTGCACAGACTTATATCATATTGTTCCATTACAAATGCTGATAATCTTGACTTCCGCTGTGAATTTGACTGTTAACATCTTTGTTGGGGTTTTTTTTTCCCCTTTGTGTGAATGTGCTGCCTAAACTAATTCCTGTGGAATTATTTTCTCCTATCAGATAATTCTGCGAGACCCACTTCCTTAAACTTGCAAGAAATAGGCTGTAACTTATATAAACTTGTAGGAAAACACACAACCCTGTGGCTGTAATGTATACAACAATTATAGTTAGGGCTGGTAGCACTTTCTTTTATGAAAGCTGACTGACAGTTTTGTTAAGAATCTACCTTTGGTTGCTTTACTCACATTTCAGACTGAATGTCTGTCATAAACTGAAATTTGGAGGAGTGTTTTTGTATGTAATCCTTCCATTCAGATGGAAGAAACCTTTTCTCTTTCAAATCAAAAAAGGTATCTATCAACTTTTTATTTGAAAAGCCCTGCCACCTATTTACCATGGTATTTGCAGTTTGGCTCAGTGGGCTTATAGCTAATCCCATGAAGCTCCACCCACATATAGCCATATTACACTTTGAATTATTGCACTTGGAATATGCTCCAAGACTTCTCAAGAGTTCAGCACCATTGTCTGAAGATTGATGGAGACGGCCTCTCTCATTCTCAATCCTGGCCAGCCTGGGCATACCACTCTGAAAACACAGTTGTGCGTGCTGTGTAGTAGCCAAGGCACAAAACTTCTCTCAGCATAGTTACTCCCAGCTGCTGGTGGGCCAGCTCAGTTCCAGGCAAGCAAATACTAGGAGCAGTGGGGTCACTCCTGCACTCAGTTGTGCAGACAGCACAGGGGCAGGAGACATTTGGCTGGAGTGCAGTGGAGACAAGGATTGAACCATGGGCAGTGTGGGGAGCTGTGTGTTGACTTGTGAGGGACAGATAGGCAAGGGGAATGGAGTACTGAACTGGGGGACAAGATACAACAACAGGGAGCTGAAAAGAAATGGGGATGGAAAATGCTGAGGTAGACAGATACAAACAAGATTTAGGCTGCAGTTCCTTACAAGAGTGAGCAAACCAAGACAGAGATCATCTGTGCCACGTCCCATAATCCCCACTCCCTTCCCGCTCCTCCCTCTTCCCCTTCTTGCATTAGGTTCATTTTCCTATTCCTTGCCTTGACACTGTTAATGCTACCCTTAGCTGCCTTAATGGACTACATTCAGCAGAAAACTATCAGCTTTTTCTACTCAGTTTGTCTTAACATTAGAAGACTAAAGTGACCATTCAAGGGGTCCAACAAGTGCCAGTTCCAATGTGAAGTAAGCGGAAGGAGGATGTAGCCCATAGCACAGAGGGAAGGAGAATGAAGTGCAGTCATTGTGAAAGTCTCCTTTTTCGTGGCAGTTTGTTCAGTGTATTTGTGGAACTGAGTTCACACAGAGAATTAATGGATGTTTAAAAATGGCTGATCAAAGATATGGGTAACGGCAGGGGGGTGGGCTGCAGGTGAAGGGAGAGAAATCTGTCAAGATTTAGTATGGAAGCAAGATGTGTTTGACTGGAACAAAAAGAGAGACGAGGTCTGAAAAGGTGATGGGATTTGACTGATACTTAGGAATTTTGCTGGTAATAGTAAAATGAATGGTAAACCAAGTGGGTAATTTATTTCTTTTTTGTTTTTATCACTGTATATTTAGGGACTATAACCAAAACATGGAGAAAATGAAAAGGGGAGAACAAAAGATAACCCCATTCAATTTGTGGTAGACTGGGTAGGCCAGGGGAATGGGACTGAAATTAAGAAGATACCAGTATATCTTTAGAACTGTTTCTGTCCAAAGGGTGGATGCAATATAGATTGATTAACAATTTTTGGAAGACCTGTGAGAGTGAATACATGGCTCATTCTTCATAGTCAGCACCCTTTAGCATAATGCAGTATGGAGAGAACAGGAGATGTGAAAAAGGGTTCATTAAAGAACATTCATGTCCAGGTTTGCTGTGTTTCACTGTTCCTCTCTCAACAAGTACAAATGCATCTGGCCAAGTAGCAGTTTTATTGGTACCTCTCAGGGCATTATTAAGGACAGCAACTGCTGATGATGTGAGTTATGCTTTAGCACAGTTGCTGTGCCATAAGTCTAAAATTCTTGTTCTTTTGGCTTAAAAAAGATAAAAGAACAAACAAGAACAAACTAACAAAAAAAAAAAAAAAAAAGAAGAAGAAAAAAAAAGGAAGGGAAACCCAATGATGAAACTTGGGGGCTTTCTGTTTGTTTCTGATGTGCTTGCAGGGAAAGCCTAGGAAATAATGCACACCTCAGAATACTTGCCTAGAATAAGTAAGTTTCTATTCAACCATTTTATTGTATCTGTAAAGTGATACATCCCACCTTCATTTCACATGAGTGTTGTAAAAGTTAAATTAACAAGAATGAACAACTTCGATATTATATTAATAAATACCAAAGACAAACATGCAAGGAAAGTAATAATTCTTGTTGTCAGACAGGATTTTAATAGTATGTGCTAAATAATTTCTAGAACTACTACTACGTGAGCAACATTCCCATTATTTGAACAAGCAGAAAAAAAATTTATGATAGGTAAACAATGCAAGATAACGCTTACATGTGACAAAAGTTTATTGCAAATAAAATCGTTACCATTGATACCATTAAGAGGAAGACAAAATACCAAGTCTGTTGTGCCAGTGATGGTGTTAGGGACTGGTTGACTTAGCATTATTCCCACCCACAAAGCATTGTTTTGCAGTTTAGGCATTGACCTTAGACCCTGGTGATCTGGGATCACATCTTGGCTTAGTTACAGACATGCTGTATGACACTGTAGTTAACTCACATAGACTCAATGGCCTTCATTTTCATCTAGTTTCTCATGTAATTTCTTTTCTCTTTTACATACTAATTTCAGACCATAAACTCAAGGCAAGAACCTCTATAATGCCCATATGTGCTGCCATAAGATTGGGAGGCATCTGATGTTAATTAAGGTCATATAGAAAGATTTGAATGGCCTTGAGACTGGAGTAATAGAAGTGTGATAGTATGAAATGTAATGTATTTCTAGATCATTGAAAACATTTCTACCAGCTTAACAGTTGGAAAAATGTGTTTCTAACAGATGGAAAAGGATTTAATATGCTACTCAGACAAACGTGACAAATCCAGCATTACAGGCATGGTAGCAATAGAACTGTACAGAGCGTGGATAGTCCTTTTTTGCTTAATGTCAGCTTACTTGTGTATAAGCACGTCAAAAAGTATTGGGTTTTTAGCCATGTCTCTTTGCACACTCATAGCTTATTTCCTGTCTGTTTTCTGATTTGGCTGTGTTGCCACTTTTTCCCATTCCTCTTTAGGTATATGCTGCATTTATACTTTGTGTGTATAGGACTATGTTTACAGGTGTTTCTGCATGTTTGTTTAGAAGGTGTATAACAATATATGTGTGTGAGATGAGGAATCACTTCCACAGTGGATTAGGTTTTATTTTCCCCAAATAGATCTTGTTTTGTTATTTTGTGCTTATACTTCTGGTTTGTCAGTGTCTCTGTCCTTTGTTTCCTTGCTGCCTTTGATATTTGGATTTCTTGCAAAACACAGTCTTCCAAAACAGTATCCCAGTTAGTTCTCTTCCTCTGTAGGTTAGTAACTTTTGGTGAGGGACACTGTGCTCCCCTCTTTGCATGAGATTTGGTGGGACATTTAAGCTTCAAAATACTATAGTGTGGGGATTGCTTTCTATTCTAGTTTTGGACACATATAGCCACCTTCCCAATGTTCAGTAAAACCACTAATAGGGCTATGCATTAGAAAGTAATGGGATGAGTATATTATACAGGAAAATGCAGAAACAATGAGATACTTGTTTTCTCATCAGCTATTAACACATTTTTAACAAACGTCTACATCCAAGTATGCATTTGTGCAAATAATGCACAAATCAAATAGGCAGAAATTCTATTTTCTAGATAAAGGGGTTATTTTCATTATATTATTTCAGTTTCATGTTGATATTAAACAGAAAGAAAGTACAGTCCACTGATATATCAGTTACCAGATTAGCCAAAACCGCCTCAGAAATTAACTTAAAATTCTGCTATTTAGTCTCCATGTTTTATATCCCTATTTTTCACTCTGCAATTTTGTAAAAGACAAGTACTTTCATTACCATAGCAACCACAGAAACATGTAATAATGAATGTATGAAACATCTTTTAAGGAAGTACACAGCACCATGGGAACTGAGCTGTCGACTCTTGGGGGCAGCAAATGCTTGCAATAAAAGCAATTCAAATATATCATTCAAATAACTGAAAGAAGTCTCACACTGGTGATGCAAGACAAACAAAGACTGAGGACCTGTGCTACTGTAGGACCCTTTCAATATTTCCTCTTATTGCTTGTGGACTGGAAGTTTTAGGCATGCCAGTCAGGAGATAGAACACTATGCTCCTTTTGCACTGGAAAATATTTTCCTAAACCCACCAGTAATCCAGGCATTGTGACTGTATTCCTTTCACAAAACTTACCTTTCTAAAGCTTCCAATAGTTTTCTGTTTCCAACGTTATGCTCTTTAATTTACATTTATTAAATGTCTCTGATTTGGACAGTGTTTGTCCTGGTTTCGGCTGGGATAGAGTTAATTTTCTTCCTAGCGGCAGGCATAGTGCTGTGTTTTGGATTTAGTAGGAGAAGAATGTTGATAACATGCTGATGTTTTTAGTTGTTGCTGAGTACTGCTTATGCTAGTCAAGGACTTTTTCAGCTTCCCATGCTCTGCCAGGCGCACAAGAAACTGGGAGGGGGCACAGCCAGAATAGTTGATCCAAACTGACCAAAGGGCTATTCCATACCATATGACGTCATGCTCAGTATATAAACTGGGGGGGGGGGGGTGGCCAGGGAGCAGCGATCGCTGCTCGGGAACTGTCTGGGTATCGGTCGGCGGGTGGTGAGCAATTGCATTGTGCATCACTTGCTTCGTGTATCATTATTATTATTATCATTATTATACTGTTACTATTAGCATTACTATTTTACTTTATTTCAATTATTAAACTCTTCTTATCTCAACCCAGGAGTGTTTCTCACTCTTACTCCTCTGATTCTCTCCCCCATCCCATCGGGGTAGGGGAGTGAGCGAGCGGCTGCGTGGTGCTTAGCTGCTGGCTGGGGCTAAACCACGACAGTCCTTTTTGGCGCCCAACGTGGGGCGAAGGGTTTGAGATAACAACAGATTAACCAGAGTGTATTAAGGAGTCTGTTAACAGTTGCCGGTCACGATATTAGTTCTTCTGATCTGCACCATGTTCTTTTTTTTGCAGCATGCGTTAAAGCTTGCTGTCAGTTTGTGTAGTGTGCTATGCTCTGCAGTGATTCATGATCTTTTGCTTGGGAGGCTCCTTATCAAAACCCTGACCTTGAGCATTCTTTGGTATTTGGGTTTCATACAGAAGTCACTACTGTACTTCGGGTACTACCTCATAGAGAGAGTTAGCAATTATACTTCTTACTCTGAGAGGCTTGTTGTGGAGGAAATACAGAATGGCACCTTTGCTGCTTTCTTCTATGATGTTTCCTCCTTCATTACAACAACTTTCCTGTATCTTGAACACCCCTGGGCAGTTAAGATACTTCTATTGATAATTCTTGGGAATGTTGTTTCCGTTTTGATAAAGGTCAGTAAGCAGTTTAAAAATACCATCCAGAGATCTACCCCAAGGCTGGATAGTTATGAGTGGCAGGGTGTGTGGGATCGTATGCGCAAGTACCTAGGGCAGTGGGGACCTCCAGTGTTTTGGAACTTCGCCCCTGAACAAGTGCAGAATCCTGAAGAATTAGTAAAGTATTTGGAAGAAGTATGTTGTCACCCTGGTAGCTCCAGAGAGACACAAACCATTGCAACATGCTGGGGACTGGCCCATGCCTATCGAGCTGTGGTCAACACTAATCAGTACCCTCAAAAGAAAGAGAAGGTCTCTGGATCTGATGACAAAACAACAAGCACTGTGGCTATTCAAACCCCCACTACAGGCCCTGTGGCTACTCCAACCCCCACTACAGACCTTGCAGCTACTCAAACCCCTGCCCCAGGCACTGTGGCTACTCCAGCCACAGCCATGAGCACTGCGGCTACTCAAACCACAGCCATGGGCACTGCGGCTACTCAAACCCCAGTGACAGACACTGCGGCTAAACCAGAGAACCAACCTGCGCCGGTATCAGTTGCCCCTATACAGAAGAAAAAATACACGAAGAAATCAGTTCATTTAGTAAGGGATGAAGATGAACCAGGGCCATCACGAGAACCAGAGGAGGAAGAACCCATAAATGAGATGGTGATCACCCGATCCCTATCCCTGAGTGAGCTGCGAGATATGCGAAAAGATTTCGGTCGTCATCCAGGCGAGCACATCATCACCTGGCTGCTCCGATGCTGGGATAACTGGGCCAGTAGCCTGGATTTAGAGGGTAGGGAAGCCCAGCAGCTGGGATCCCTTTCCAGGGAAGGGGGCATTGACAAAGCAATTGGAAAAGGGGCAAAACCGCTCAGCCTCTGGAGGCGACTTCTGTCAAGCGTGAAGGAAAGGTATCCCTTCAAGGAGGATGTTTTATACTGCCCAAGCAAATGGACCACCGTAGAGAAAGGTATCCAGTACCTGAGGGAATTAGGTGTGCTGGAGGTGATTTACAGTGACCTGAATGATGAACAGTTAACCAAAGACCCAGATGAAGTCAGGTGCACACAATCCATGTGGTGGAAGGTGGTACGGAGTGCACCAGCATCGTATTCCAACTCGTTGGCAATACTAGCCTGGAAAGATGACGAGGCACCAACGGTGGATGCAGTGGCTAGACAACTCCGGGATTACGAAGAAAAGCTCTCTTCCTCCCTACGGGCCTGTGTCTCGGCTGTGGAAAAACTGTGCCAAGAGTTCCAACAACTCAGAGAGGATCTGTCCTACTCCCCACCTGCACGGACCAGTGTCTCAGCCATTAGGAGTCAACGTCCCTATGCTCAAGAGAGAGGATATAGAGGATACACACCACGGGGCACCCTGTGGTTTTACCTGCGTGATTATGGAGAGGACATGAGAAAGTGGGATGGAAAACCCACCTCAACCTTAGAGGCACGGGTGCGTGAGTTGCAAGGAAAAACTATTAGAAAAGGCGGTTCTCCCAGGAAAATTGCAGCTCCAGTTTCCAGTGAGCAGTTCCTGAGACAGAGTAAGAGGGCTAATTTTACTTCCGACCTTGATCAGGGGACTTTTGATTCACATTTACAGGAAGTGAACAGCGAATACTGTGACCAGTGTTAGAGGGGCCCTGCCTCCAGCCAGGTGGAGGAAAGGGACAATTGGGTTTACTGGACTGTGTGGATTCGATGGCCTGGAACGTCAGACCCACAGGAGTATAAGGCTCTAGTGGACACTGGTGCACAGTGCACGCTAATGCCATCAAACTATAGAGGGGCAGAACCCATCTGTATTTCTGGAGTGACAAGGGGATCCCAACAGCTAACTGTACTGGAAGCTGAAGTGAGCCTAACTGGGAATGAGTGGCAAAAGCACCCCATTGTGACTGGCCCAGACGCTCTGTGCATCCTTGGCATAGACTACCTCAGGAGAGGGTATTTCAAGGACCCAAAAGGGTACCGGTGGGCTTTTGGTATAGCTGCCTCGGAGACAGAGGAAATTAAACAGCTGTCCACCTTGCCCGGTCTCTCAGAGGACCCTTCGATTGTAGGGTTGCTGAAGGTTGAGGAACAACAGGTGCCGATCGCTACCACAACTGTGCACAGGCGGCAATATCGCACCAACCGAGACTCCCTGATTCCCATCCATAACCTGATTCCTCGACTGGAGAGCCAGGGAGTGATCAGCAAGACTCGCTCACCCTTTAACAGTCCCATATGGCCAGTGCGAAAGTCTAATGGGGAGTGGAGACTAACAGTGGACTATCGTGGCCTGAACGAAGTTACACCACCGCTGAGTGCTGCCATGCCAGACATGCTAGAACTTCAATACAAACTGGAGTCAAAGGCATCTAAGTGCTATACAACAACTGATATCACCAATGTGTTTTTCTCAATCCCTTTGGCAGCAGAGTGCAGGCCACAGTTTGCTTTTACCTGGAGGGGTGTTCAGTACACCTGGAACTGACTGCCCCAGGGGTGGAAGCACAGCCCCACCATTTGCCATGGACTGATCCAGACAGCACTGGAACAGGGTGAAGCTCCAGAACATCTGCAGTACATTGATGACATCATTGTGTGGGGCAACACAGCAGAAGACGTTTTTGAGAAGGGAAAGAAAATAGTCCAAATCCTTCTGAAGGCTGGTTTTGCCATAAAACAGAGTAAGGTCAAGGGACCTGCACAGGAGATCCAGTTTTTAGGAATAAAATGGCAAGATGGACGTCGTCAGATCCCAATGGATGTGATCAACAAAATAACAGCTATGTCCCCACCAACTAGCAAAAAGGAAACACAAGCTTTTTTAGGCGTTGTGGGTTTTTGGAGAATGCATATTCCAAATTACAGCCAGATTGTAAGCCCTCTCTATCAAGTGACCCGGAAGAAGAACGAATTCAAATGGGGCCCTGAGCAACAACAAGCCTTTGAACAAATTAAACGTGAGATAGTTCATGCAGTAGCCCTTGGGCTAGTCCGGGCAGAGCAGGATATTAAAAATGTGCTCTACACCACAGCCGGGGAGAATGGCCCTACCTGGAGCCTCTGGCAGAAAGCACCAGGGGAGACTCGAGGTCGACCCCTAGGGTTTTGGAGTCGGGGGTGCAGAGGATCCGAAGCCCGCTATACTCCAACTGAGAAGGAGATACTGGCAGCATATGAAGGGGTTCGAGCTGCTTCAGAAGTGGTTGGTACTGAAGCACAGCTCCTGCTGGCACCCCGACTGCTGGTGTTGGGCTGGATGTTCAAAGGGAGGGTCCCCTCTACACATCATGCAACTGATGCTACATGGAGTAAGTGGGTTGCATTGATCACACAACGGGCTCGAATAGGAAACCCCAGTCGCCCAGGAATCTTGGAAGTGATCATGGACTGGCCAGAAGGAAAAAACCTTGGAATATCACCAGAGGAGGAGGTGACACGTGCTGAAGAGGCCCCACTGTATAATAAATTGCCAGAAAATGAAAAGCAATATGCCCTGTTCACTGATGGGTCCTGTCGTCTTGTGGGAAAGCATCGGAGGTGGAAAGCTGCTGTATGGAGTCCTATACGACAAGTCGCAGAAACTGCTGAAGGAGAAGGGGAGTCGAGTCAGTTTGCAGAGGTGAAAGCCATTCAGCTGGCTTTAGATATTGCTGAAAGAGAAAAGCAGCCAGTCCTTTATCTCTATACTGTCTCATGGATGGTGGCAAATGCCCTGTGGGAGTGGCTGCAGCAATGGAAGCAGAGCAACTGGCAGCACAGAGGCAAACCAATCTGGGCTGCTGCATTGTGGCAAGATATTGCTGCCTGGGTAGAGAACCTGGTTGTAAAAGTTCGTCATGTAGATGCTCATGTACCTAAGAGTCGGGCCACTGAAGAACATCAAAACAACCAGCAAGTAG
This sequence comes from Pelecanus crispus, assembly GCF_030463565.1. NCBI lineage: Eukaryota > Metazoa > Chordata > Aves > Pelecaniformes > Pelecanidae > Pelecanus > Pelecanus crispus. Next base: position 14,680,562 of record NC_134676.1, on the reverse strand, counting down.
ATCAGGCTGCTAAGATTGAAGTGGCTCAGGTGGATTTGGACTGGCAACATAAGGGTGAATTATTTATAGCTCGGTGGGCCCATGATGCCTCAGGCCATCAAGGAAGGGATGCAACGTATAAATGGGCTCGTGATCGAGGGGTGGACTTAACTATGGACAGTATTGCACAGGTTATTCATGAGTGTGAAACATGCGCTGCAATCAAGCAAGCCAAGCAGTTCAAGCCCCTTGGGTATAGTGAACGATGGCTGAAATATAAATATGGGGAGGCCTGGCAGATTGATTACATCACGCTCCCACAGACCCGCTAAGGCAAGCACTATGTGCTCACCATGGTGGAAGCAACCACTGGATGGTTGGAAACGTATCCCGTGCCCCATGCCACCGCCCGGAACACCATCCTGGGCCTTGAAAAGCAAGTCCTGTGGCGACATGGCACCCCAGAAAGAATTGAGTCAGACAACGGGACTCATTTCCGAAACAACCTCATAGACACCTGGGCCAAAGAGCACGGCATTGAGTGGGTGTATCACATCCCTTACCATGCACCAGCCTCCGGGAAAATTGAGCGATACAATGGATTGTTAAAGACTCCCCTGAGAGCAATGGGTGGTGGGACGTTTAAACATTGGGATACGCATTTAGCAAAAGCCACCTGGTTAGTCAACACCAGGGGATCTGCCAATCGAGCTGGCCCTGCCCAATCAAAACTTTTACATACTGTAGAAGGAGATAAAGTTCCTGTAGTGCACATGAAAAATATGCTGGGGAAGACAGTCTGGGTTACTTCCCCCTCTGGCAAAGGCAAACCCATTCGTGGGATTGCTTTTGCTCAAGGACCTGGGTGCACTTGGTGGGTGATGCGAAAGGATGGGGAAGCCCAATGTGTACCTCAAGGGAATTTGATTTTGGGTGAAAATAGCCAATGAACTGAATTGTATAATATTAATTGCTTTATAATACTGTATGTTATCTCTTAACTATATGTTATCTCTTAACTGCATGTTAATATAATAATATAGTAGGTTAATATTAAGTATATAATACTATATATTATGATTGCTACATGCCGCATCAATGGTATTGCAGTAAGAATTGCCCAGCTTAATGAAAATGAACTTTGATGAAACCATGTTGGAATGAGAACTGACTTCAGCATGCAACAGTCCAACACTGCACACCACCTGTCCTGCTCTGAAAGACTGTGATGACAGATGGAACCCAAAGTCATGGGCTAAATGAACTCAATGGACATCTTAGAGGGATGGGCCATAGACGAAGGGATTGATATCTGTGTGTATATCAAGATAGGGAAAGGGGTGGTGATTAATTAGAACACATTGGAAAGGGAAGGGCCTGTGCATGACGTAGATGGTATAGAATAAGGGGTGGATACTGTCCTGGTTTCGGCTGGGATAGAGTTAATTTTCTTCCTAGCGGCAGGCATAGTGCTGTGTTTTGGATTTAGTAGGAGAAGAATGTTGATAACATGCTGATGTTTTTAGTTGTTGCTGAGTACTGCTTATGCTAGTCAAGGACTTTTTCAGCTTCCCATGCTCTGCCAGGCGCACAAGAAACTGGGAGGGGGCACAGCCAGAATAGTTGATCCAAACTGACCAAAGGGCTATTCCATACCATATGACGTCATGCTCAGTATATAAACTGGGGGGGGGGGGGGTGGCCAGGGAGCAGCGATCGCTGCTCGGGAACTGTCTGGGTATCGGTCGGCGGGTGGTGAGCAATTGCATTGTGCATCACTTGCTTCGTGTATCATTATTATTATTATCATTATTATACTGTTACTATTAGCATTACTATTTTACTTTATTTCAATTATTAAACTCTTCTTATCTCAACCCAGGAGTGTTTCTCACTCTTACTCCTCTGATTCTCTCCCCCATCCCATCGGGGTAGGGGAGTGAGCGAGCAGCTGCGTGGTGCTTAGTTGCTGGCTGGGGCTAAACCACGACAGTGTTTAATATGTTATTGCAGATAACTTTGTATGTCTACAGATGCATCTTAACTTTATTCCAGTGACTATGTAGATGAATGGAGCAAATACCTCAGAAGTCTCTTTAGAAAGATGTGGGTATGTTAAGTCATGTGTTTGGGGACTTTTCAGATCTTTTTACTTAGGATTAATTGTAATTCCCCCTTCTCTTATAGCTATTTTTCTACCTTATACTCAGTTGTGCAGCAAAAGCACATGGCTAAAATGACACCACAAGGAGCAGATACAATAAATCAACACTCCTCTGTGTAGTACAGATTTGTTTGCTTCTAAGTTGTGTAGACAGGCACAAACTCATTTCCCATAGCAAGTTAGGTTTGACACGTGTAATTACAGTAGAAGCAACCACTAGCTGGGCCTCTGTTTTTATATTAATGTCATGAATTGATTTAAGCCTCCCAGATATATAATCTGCATTTTTACAGACCAGGATTTGAGAGTAGTGTAACTTAACACTGCTAAGGCACCATCAAATGTCTCAGCTGAATCAAAGCATATCACAGTGCAGTTTCCATCTGCTAAACTGCACCTAATCACATCAGTCATTCTTTGCTCCTGAACAGGAAGGATCACCACATCAGACTATGAGAACGGCTACTCTGTGCCACACCAAAAGTGTCTGTCAAACTCTTGTCTCCAGCAGTGGTCATAAATGAAAGCCAGAAGAATGGAAAGAGCAGGCAAATGTGCTCTCTACCACCACTCATTTCTTTTCAGCCCAGAGACTTGCTGTGCCTGTTGTGGTGTTCTGAATACAGCTGAAGAGAAATATTAGTAAATAAGAATTCTATTGATAAAATGAAGTGTTTCTTTTCCTCAAAAAAATGTGCTTAGTGGGTAAAGTAAGACTTGTGGTCTAAAGGAATAGTGTGTGTATTTCTTTACCAAAACAGGGGGGAAATTCTAAATAATAGAATATGAACTTCAATTGTACTTACTCCCTCTGTAAATGCACACCAGAGTTACCTTTACAAATAACTGAAGTTACCAGAGTGAATAGCTGGTCTCACTGAATCAACTGATTTCACAGGAACCGTGATTTGACCTCAAAAAACCTATTTCCTTCCTTTTTAGATAAATTACTTGAATTGCCTCCTTTCATTGCCAGCCTCATGATCTGGTGTCTTGTAAGATCTTTTGAACCATGTGGCACAGAAGAGTAATACTGCAGCATCCCAGTTACCTGTAAATAAATCTTAGATCAATTATTTAATCCTTCTAACCTCCTGAAGGTGTGTTAGGGAGTGTCTGTCCTCAGGGGACTGCCTGCATTGATGCTGAGACAGGGAATAGGAGCCCTGCAGGGTCACTCTGAGGACAGAAACATGACAAGCACACTGGAACTAGTGCTGTTACTGTGATCCTCCTGGATTAAACTTCAAATGAGCCCTGCTATTCTCTTCAATTACTGCTGACTAGAAATGGCTACAGCTTGTTCTGTAGGAGAACAAGATCTTATTCTATCAGGACCTGCTTAGTAGCAGGTATGATTTTACCCTTTTCTTAGGCAATCAGTAAATGCATCCTCAAAAAAATCAGTTAGGCATACAGCAACTGTCATCGCTGTTGCACCAAATGCAAATTAGAGACCCCTAAAACAAGGGAGAGAGCATAAGCTTTCAGATTAGTTGCAAGATGTAGCATTGCTAGGGTACTTGCAAGTGATTCACCATGAAAGAGAGAACAGCACTCTGAGAAACACATTGAAATGAAGAAGAAAAGCCAGTACAATCCCTCACAAAAAATGTGAACACTGCATTATGCAGATCACTGCATGACAAAAGTACCACTGGTCTAAACTGAAAAAAACCTGAATTATATCATATCCAATCAGAATTTAAGTGGCACCACAAAAATCAAGTTGCCTGCATGTTACCTACAGGGCAAGTTGATGTTAGGGATACTTCATGAATATATTTAAAATTGCAAATGATACCTTTTCCTGGTTTAGTTGTATTGTAACTGCCAGAATGGCAGTTTCTCTACTATTATTGCCAATCTGGAAAAGTTGTGTATGCCTGTCTGTGCCTGGAGCTGTGTATATGTTACATAATTTTTACTAACATATGTACCTCACATTTCTGTTAAAACTTTATAAAATCTTATTTTTCAATGCTCAGAATTTTTCCCAACTTTAAGTGTCTTGGGCTGGAATTTCTCATAGGAGAGTCAGCTTAGCTGTTGCCAAAATGGTACTAGAAGAAGATATCTTTTCCTTGCATCATATTACAAAAACTCAAAAATTTTTTGGGCCAGGAACATGCCATTTGTTGGAGTAGGATATCTGTGAGGATATTCAGTGTGAAAATATTGTGAACCTGTAAAAGCTAACGTTGCAGAGGGGATTTCCTAATTCTTCAGTGCTTGATTTTTGCAATGTTAATCAAGTTTTCATAGCTTTTTCTTAAATACAGTACTACTACATCTAAGCTGTTAGCTTGTTGTTTAGGCATTGTTTGTAAGTATTTAAAGCCCCTTGCCCTGAAGAACACAAGAATAAACCCATGTAATAAACAGGGTTCTATCATCTCTTGTACCTATATGATTACACTCATGTGTACTTGCCTTTATATGTGCTCTTGCACTTACACATTTGTGAAAGGCTCAATTTTTACTATCTGATGGTGACAGCACAAGAAGTAGTAGTTTATATAATATTTGAAATCTCAAATTCTAGTACCTGGTTGGATAACTGTTAATTGACCCTTCAAAATGCAGTAGCCCCCGAGAATCTCAGTTTCTTATCAGGACATTAAATGAGTAACAGTTTAAGAAAAAAAAAAAATATTCTAAACAGTTTCCAAATCCATTTCAGATTCTAGGATTGGCATTTTAAGGAGGAAACATTTTAGCCTGAGTAGGCAAAACACAGTATGAGTTATTCTGTATTAATTTTCTTGCTGACTTTATGAAATATGAACCATTTCTGATCATAGTATTTCAAAGCAGTAATGAATCTCAGTTTCTTTCCAAGAATTCTTTCTATGCATTCACTGTGTAATGTATTGATGACTGTGCCTTTGTCAGTCTAGCTGTTTTGGAAACAAAAGTAATTTAGCTTTCATGGTTGCAAGAGTGATGCCTCTCAGATCTGGATATTTCTCTCATTCCTTTGTGGGAAAAAAGCCAACCAACACTGAGAATTATTCCTAACAAGATATTCAATGGAATTTGCACACTGAGATACAAAAGGGGGCTTGGCCTTCAACCTTAAGATGTGTTTTGTTTTGCATGGGTGAGCTACTTGACTAGGTGTTTTGTTGGAGTTATTTTAATGCCTTGTAAAACAGCTTGAGAAGAACTAAAGAAAAGTGTGTTTTAAAAGGAACTCATCTTGCACTGTAAAGTCCTTTATATTTGTGTGAAACCTGAGTGTTCAGGGTCTTTGGCCAGTGCATAAATCTGATTTCAAAAAACTATAAATTGAGATAGCCACAAATTTTCCATTGTCACAATCAGTCACATTCCAAGGTGAAATTTAAGAATGAGAATTTTCATAGTTGGTCTTCTGTGAATTTTCCCCATTTTTCAGTTCTGTTTTAGTTGCACAAGCTTAATTGTGAAAGCAGATCTTGCAGAGTGATCAGGAAACCAGCACTCATATTTTTTTCCGAGATGTTTCAAGAGAGCTTTCCAAGTATGTGTATGAGAGGTTATCAAAGGTACCTAACTGGCATTTTTGGTGGCTACTGTATGGGGGAGAGGAACATGAAAGGAAGCTAGGAAGAAGAGCATTACTAAGTTTTGGTTGATGTGTTGCCTTAAAAGGAAATAGAAGAAGCGTTAAATAAATATGAAGAATTTGGGACCAATATTTGTGTATGTATTACACTTTGCTTGGGCTGAGGAACAGGACAGTTCTGAGTTGGAGCGGAGTATGAAGGTAAGAGTGGTATATAGTATGATAACTTAATTACAGAAATGAAAGCATAAACACAACTTCAATTTGTCTTTTAAAACACTTTTTTAATGCCTGATGGGAACCGTAGCGATGTGTCTAAGATTTGGGAATTATAGTGCATAGGTACATAGAAAAATGGGTCCATCAGCTGATGGCGGTTGCGTGCATGTGTAGAGAAAAACATTCTTTTTCCCTTTACAGTAACATTTATATCTTGACTGTCACATATATCTTGACTATTCCTCTTCAGTCTTCTTTTGGTTATGTTTTATTTAGGTTATGTTTTCTAGATGTCTGAAGATCCTGCTAGATCCTGAAAATCCTTTGTTAGAGTCTGTCCAATGGATCTAACTCTTTCTTGAAGGGCAGTGCCCCAAACTGGATACCCTATTCTGCATACCCTGTGGTTTTATCAGTGCTGATCAGACTAGATGGATTACTTCACTTGTTTTGTGGTCTATACTGGTCTATATTCTGTTTATATAGCCTAGTCTGAGCTTTGCTTCTTCTGTAACAGCAAGCCAATCCTGGGTCATGTTCAGCTTGTGATTTATCCCTAGTTCCTCCTTAGCCAGCTGTTCCATGTATGGTATTTGTACAGTTGGTTGATTATTCCTGCTTTCATATACTACTTCTATGCATGCCTGCTGGGCTTCATTCAAATCATGGCACCACTCAACAGTTCCTTCCATTTTGACAGCTAAACATAAATAAGTACACTCTGGGTATGATTTTCCAATAAATTATGCACCCATTCTATGTTAGGAGAGTCAAGAAAAAGCTTCCCAAAGCTGTTCATGAGGATGTCATATGGGATAGTTGTCAAAACCCTTACTAGCATCTGGAAACATGCCATTATCTGCTGCATATCCCCAGGTGCAAGTCCTGTTACTTTATAGTAAAAGACTTGACACGATTTAACACCCCAAGGGAAACAAGGGATGTTCCACTAAGAAGGCGACATGGCCAACAGCCCAGATGAAATGCCTCTACACGAATGCACACAGCATGGGAAACAAACAGGAGGAGCTGGAAGCTGCTGTGCTACTAGAAAGCTACAACCTGATTGCCATAACTGAAACTTGGTGGGACGAATTCCACGACTGGAATGTGACTATCGATGGCGACAGGCTGTTCAGAAGGGACAAGTGAGGAAGGAAGACTGGAGGTGTTGCCCACTACGTAAAGAAATCAATACAGTGTAAAGAGCTGTCCCTCAAGAATAGCCACGAGAAGGTTGAAAGCTTATGGGTAAGAATCAGAGACAGAGGCAACAAAGGGAACCTTGTGGTTGGTGTCTACTACAGGCTGCCTGATCAAGAGGAGCCTACTGACGAAGCCTTCTTCCTCCAACTCTGGGAGGCTTCACGCTTGCAGACTCTCGTCCTGCTGGGAGACTTCAACCACCCTGACATTTGCTGGAAAAGCAACACAGCGAGCTGTAGGCAATCCAGGAGATTCCTGGAATGCATAGACGACAACTTCCTAAGCCAGGTAATAGACACCCCTACCCGACGGGACGCGATACTGGACCTGATGGTCACCAATACAAGTGAGCTCATCGGTGATGTCAAGACCGGAGGCAGCCTGAGCTACAGTGATCATGCGTTGGTGGAGTTCATACTCCTGAGGGACATGGGAAGAGTGAGGAGTACAGTCAGGACCCTAAATTTTAGGAAAGCAAACTTCCAGCTCTTCAAGGAGTTAGTCAGAAGGACCCCCTGGGAGACGGTCCTCAGGGACAGGGGAACAGAACAGAGCTGGCAGATCTTTAAGGACACCTTTCATAGAGCGCAAGAGCTCTCAGTTCCCAGGTGTAAGAAATCAGGCAAGGAAGGGAAGAGACCAGCATGGCTGAGTCGAGACCTGCTGGTCAAACTAAAGAGTAAAAGGGAACTGCACAGGCAGTGGAAGCAGGGACAGGTGTCCTCGGAGGAGTACAGGGAAACTGCCCGGCTGGGTAGGGAGGGGGTCAGCAAGGCCAAGGCAAGGATGGAGCTGAATTTGGCAAGGGATGTAAAGAATAACAAGAAGGGCTTCTGCAGGTATATCAACCAGAAAAGGAAGGTTAAAGAAAGCGTACCCCCACAATGAACAAGAAAGGCAAACTTGTATCAACGGACGAGGAGAAGGCCAAGGTACTCAACAACTTCTTTCACTCAGTCTTCACCGGCAACCTCTCTCCTCACCCCTCCCAAATTGATGGACTACAAGATGGGGACCAGGCAGGTAAAGCCCCTCCCACTGTAAGGGAAGATCAGGTTTGTGACCACCTGAGGAACCTCAATGTACACAAGTCTATGGGACCTGATGAGATGCATCCCAGAGTCTTGAGGGAATTGGCTGAATTTGAAAAGTCATGGCAGTCAGGTGAAGTCCCTGCTGACTGGAAAAAGGGGAATGTTGTGCCCATTTTTCAAAAGGGAAGAAAGAAGGACCCTGGGAACTACCAACCTGTCAGCCTCACCTCTGTGCCTGGGAAGATCATGGAGCAGATCTTCCTAGAAGCTATGCTCAAGCACATGGAGGACAGGGAAGTGATTTGAGACAGCCAGCCCGGCTTCACCAAGGGCAAGTCCTGCCTGACCAACCTAGTGGCTTTCTATGAAGGAGTGACTGCATCAGTGGACAAGGGAAAAGCAATGGATGTCATCTATCTGGACTGCTGTAAAGCCTTCAACACAGTCCCCCGCAACATCCTTCTCTCTAAATTGGGGAGATATGGGTTTGATGGGTGAACTGTTCGGTGGATAAGGAATTGGCTGGGTGGTCGCATCCAGAAGGGAGTGGTCAATGGCTCGATGTCCACATGGAGACCGGTGACAAGTGGATTCCCTCAGGGGTCTGTACTGGGACCAGTGCTGTTTAACATCTTCATCAATGACACAGACAGTGGGATTGAGTGCACCCTCAGCACGTTTGCAGACAACACCAAGCTGAGTGGTGCGGTTGACATGCCAGAAGGATGAGATGTCATCCAAAGGGACCTAGGGAAGCTGGAGAGGTGGGCCTGTGTGAACCTCATGAGGTTCAACAAGGCCAAGTGCAAGGTCCTGCACCTGGGTCAGGGCAACCCCTGAGGTGCATACAGGTTGGGGGATGAAGGGATTGAGAGCAACCCTGCGGAGAAGGACTTGGGGGTACTGGTGGATGAAAAGCTGGACATGAGCTGGCAATGTATGCTTGCATCCCAGAATGCCAGCTGAATCCTGGGCTGCATCAAAAGAAGCGTGGCCAGCAGATTGAGGGAGGTGATTCTGCCCCTCTGCTCTGCTCTCATGAGACCTCACCTGGAGCACTGCGTCCAGCTCTGGAGCCGTCAGCACAAGAAGGACATGGACCTGTTGGAGCAGGTCCAGAAGAGGGCCACCAAAATGATCTGAGGGCTGGAGCACCTCTCCTATGAGGCCAGGCTGAGAGAGTTGGGATTATTCAGCCTGGAGAAGAGAAGGCTGCAGGGAGACCTTATTGCGGCCTTCCAGTACTTAAAGGGGGCCTACAGGAAGGATGGGGAGAATCTTTTTAGCAAGGCCTGTTGTGACAGAACAAGGAGTAATGGATTTAAACTAAAGAAGAATAGATTTAGACTAGACATTAGAAAGAAATTTTTTACAGTGAGGGTGGTGAAGCACTGGCACAGGTTGCCCAGAGAGGTATGGAGGCCCCACCCCTGGAAACATTCCAGGTCAGGTTGGATGGGGCTCTGAGCAACCTGCTCTAGTTAAAAGTTGTTCCTGTTCTCTGCAGGGGGGTTGGGCTAGATGACCTCTAAAGGTCCCTTCAAACCCAAAGCATTCTATGATTCTATGATTCTATATGATTCTACTAGAATCATACAATCATAGAATATCTCAAGTTGGAAGGGACCCATAAGGATCATTGAGTCCAGCTCTCTGCTCCTCTCAGGACTACCTAAAACATTATTCTTGACAATATTTAGGACAATATCTTGACAACACTGTTTATTTGTTAGTGAGATTTTTCCAGTAATTGAAAAAAGAATTCTTCTTTCCATCGCCCTCCTCTCCTGTTAAAGTTGTGTATTGCATTTTCCCTCTGTAGAGTCTTCTTGTCTCTCTTTTCTTTCACAAGTACTCAGAGGACTGCTTATGCCCTGAGGTTATATCAAGCGTTTTGCTAAGCAAATTTTGATAGTGGATCAAACTGATATGAAAATTATTTTAAGCTACTTTCATTTATAAAATATTTTAAAATTGCCTAGCTTGTTCTTTCCTTATTTTACACTAAAGTCATATTTTATCACTCAAGTGTGTTAGCTTCCTGTTCACAAATGATCTCTTTAGTGAATTGTGAGCCCTGTAACTTCATCTCTCCTGTGGAGTGAAGCTCTATTATCCTTGCTCTTCTTATTGTTACTAACGTAATTATTACTTATATATTTTTTTCTTGTTACTCTTGGTCTTCCTTGCTAATTGCAGCTGTTTGCACCTTCGCCTGAGTTTTGTGTCATCAAAAAAATACTTGTCCCCAGCAGCCTAACCTAATTTCCACTTTCTCTGTGCTCTCTTCCTGTGTTTGGGGCTAATAACAAGCTCATGACTTAGCCAGATCGGTTTCTTTCTACATTTTCTATCCTTCCTCTGTATTGGGCCAGTTTGTACTTGTGCCTCAATACCATTTCTTTGAGGAATTGCCAGCTCTCTTTAACTCCTTTTCCCCCAGAACTTGCCTGCCATAAATTCTTAACTAATGTTTCCCTGAGTTTACTGGAATCTACCTTCCTGAAGTTTATTGCTTTGATTTTGCCTCCCTCTCTTTGTTTTCACTGCTCTTTACTGTTATTCTCATAAGAGATTTTTCTGTGGGGAGTAGTTCTAATACTCCAGGGAAGAAATGGAAGGCTTCTGAATATTTAGAAGTGCACAAAATCACATCCAGCATACAAGATTTGTCAAAGAACACTCGCAATTCTCTTAGAGCGCTGCATGGTCACTTCAGTTTTATTTGCTGAGACCGTGTCATGGGAAAGCATTTAATACATCTTTTTAGTGTGTTTTATTTCTGTTTACAAGGTTACAGCCAGCACCATGTGACAAGCCAGCTCTCTGTGGATGACTGCAAACAATAGTTTGAGAACTACTGATTTAGAGTACAGCAGTTGCTCTATTGGAGCAGGTCCTTCAAAACAAGGTGGAAAAAACCCGTAATGACTTAGAATGCAATGCACGCATGTGAAGATTACTCAGGAAAAAGTTCAAGAAAGAATTACAAGGAGAGCATAATTGCAGAAAATATTCTAAAGATTGACTCAGTCCTTAAAATTCAAGCACTTCATTTTCCAGTCTGATCCAAATTTTATAACCCAAAGAAAATTAACATTCCCACTGACAGCACTTAACATCATTAGAGTAAGCAGTTTTTCTTTTCTCAGCTTTCAAACTATTCTTAGAATTAGTTTTGTTTCATTTTCTCCCCAAGTGACTTCTCTGAAGATCCTTTTGTTGTCAAAGAAGTCTCCCGCATCAAACCTCCTGTTTGTTTTTAAAAGATTAATCCATTTTGTCTGAGGTTAAGTTATAATTTCAGAAAAACCTGTAACTTTGCCTGTCCTGATTAACTCATCCTTTCTCTCTTTTAACTCCATGTTCATCTTTGTTACCTCTGAAGAAAACATCTTACATATTTGGTTAGAAAATGAACCTATTTCTTCAATATACAGTGCTTTTCAGTACTGAAGTATTGTGTAAAAGATGATGCACACACAACAGTGATCTTTTAAAAGAAGTCCTTGAATATATGTGTGCATATGTCACCAGTGTTTTATAGGTATTAGGCTTTTTCTTAGAGATGTTTTTTTAATTCCTCAAACTCCTTTGCAATGACAACCTTTTCTCAAAAACACTTTCATTAGGTTGTATGCAGTAAGAAAATCTTATCAAATTTCTTTTCACTGTATTGTAAATTTCCACTGCTTTCATGCAAAACCTCAAATGCTTCTGCAGTAAGTGTTTTACATGTATGTTGGTGAGGTTTGTGCTGATTTAAGACATGGAATTAATGCTGTAGCAGCAACTCTTCAGCTTGGTCCTTAACATTGCTGGGGGGAAAAAATAACAAGAAGTACTGAAGTGATTAATTAAGAGGATTAAAACGATTATGTTAGTTAATGTATGCAGAGTCCCTGAAGATGAAAAAGAAACATAAGAGTACTAGGCAAATGTAGTGTCACTAGAAGTTAAAAGTCAGTAAAAAAATATATAAAACACCATGTAAACAGATGAAGTAGGTGTTTGGCAAACTGGGATCCAGAGCTGTTCAACTCAAGGTGGTCTTTTAACCTTCGTGGTGCTGCTGCATGGATGTATTATAGCACTATCAAGCCTCAGAACTACTGATGAAAGAATCCTGCACAAGATTTACAGTTATAGAAAGAACAGGATGTATATTAATGTTTCGATCTATTTTGTCTACTTAGGGCACATCAGGATGCAAAAGCCCTTGCTTTGTAAAATACTGCATTTTATTTAAGGGGGAGGTTGTTATTTCGGTTTAGTCAGCAGTCCGTGTGTACACTCGCAAAAATCAAGATCTGTGATTCAGATCTTTCCTTAGAAAGGACCCCAATATGCCTCCACATATGAGGCAGCAAGTCTTCAGCTCTGTGTGGGCTGACTAACTCCACATCCAGTATAGATGCCTTTGCTCTTGTTGCATTTAACAATTTTTCAATAACAGTCCTACAATGACTTACACCAACCTCTTGGTCAGAGGTTTCAGCTCTTCTGGCTGAGGTGTGGCTGAGCAGAAGCTCCCCTTGGAAGCCTTGAATAAAAAGTGCATTTCTGCCAGTCCAAGTTTTTGAAGAGGAACAAATGCTACAATCCCATTACATTGGTAGATCAAGTAACTGTGGGGGAAGGGCAGTGACCATGCAGGCCACACTTCCTGTGAAACTCTGGGAAAGAAATACCTACTGTCTGTTACTGAAGGACTTTCAGTGGGCTGTGAGGCAGTGCCACATCCCTGCCAGAAGTACTGGAGTGACTCCGTGGAACAAGAAGTATTTCAGTGAGTGCTGGACCTAGCAAAGCCTAGTTTCCTGTATGCACTGGCTGAGTAACTGTTTAACTGAATCATGCTGAGGTTATGCTTTCAGTATAACCAGACGTCAGAAAATGAGAGAAAAATACTAGGAATTTCTGTGCCCTGGGAAAAGGTTCAAATGAAATTTGTAATGTGTGAGATACCAGAGAGCCTAAACAGAGGAGAATCCTTGGCTCACAAAGACTTGTATAAAGAGAGTGTGATCTCTTGTGAGCCTTGTTTCCTCAAGAAATCAGGCCAAAAAGTCTAGAGCAGCTATTCAGACTGGCTCCTCCTGTAGGGAGCTTCGTATTGTTCTTTCAAGGGGGAAAAACTCTGCACAGTTGCAACTGTGCAAGATACCATGTTTTTGAGCTCCATAGAGAAGAGGTGAAAGAGAAGGAAAAGACCCTCCTAACAAGGAAAGGGCAAGGTCTAGGTAGATGTCATTCAGCCTTTAAGTCATTTAAGCTCTACCAAAAGAGGTAAAGTTAGTTCCAGGAAACAAACTAAAGTGATGACAACTCTGGTAGATCTAATTTTAGTTCCTCATGCCGCATACTCCTTTTGTCCTTCAGCCTTCTACCAACCCAGGTTTGAAAATAACCCCCTTCATTGCTCATGTGTATACAACAAATAATACAGGGCTGGAAAAGCTGTTTATTTTGCAGATACTCACCCCTTTTGCAGCTCAAGAGATCCGAGTCCACTGTGACATAATGCCCAATTCCTCTCAACAGTATCAATGGTAACCAAGCAGTGGGGATAAGAAACAAAACAGTGCTGTCTATCTCTGTAGTTTTCTGCTGCCCTACCACAGATTGAGATAGCACGTTTGAGTTGTTTGAGGATATTTTTCTTTTCTTATTTTTTCCTCTAAAGGACCAAATGTGGTCCAGCTGCCAGCACCCTGGCTGATAGTACTGTATCCACACTCATTGGACATGCATCTTGAGGCAGGTAAAGGAAATGGAGGTGATGTCCTGCTTTTCCCTGGGCCGAGGGCAGGATTTACTAGCTCTGGCTATTGGTCACCTTCAGCAAGTCAAAGTAGCTTCTAATGGCAAAACTTTCAGAATAGGCATAGAATGTACTTAAATTGGAGGCAAAATAATTGCAAATGTGAACCTGAGACGAGGGATAGAGGTTCCTGAACACAAAACTTGCCAGGGTAATGGATCGGGCAGTTTCTAACTGAAGAATCTGCCTATTGCTGGTTTTAGTATCTTCAAGAAAACAGAACCTCAGCTGCATTTTTCTGTAAATAGGTCTGGAGACTACCTGTGTCAGATTCCCTATTCCTGATCCTAGTAGAAATAACCCTTCAGGGCCCTGAATTTTGGCTAACTTTTCCACCCAGTAGTGTGACAATATGTAGTGGTGTGAAGATGATAGGCTCTGTCAAGAAAGCAGATAGTGTAATGAACATCCAAATTTGAATACTGAAATTATTCAGCCATAGTGGATTGTCTCTTTCCCTTTAATTCTGATTTTTTTTTTTTTTTTTTTTTTACACTTTAGATTAATTCAGGTTCACAGAATAATGGTCATATCCTGGAGCAAAAGGTACAGAGAGAGACTACCCTAACAAGACTGGAGAGTTATATGCCTGATTCATCACAGAGCTACCATCCAATCTATAAATTCAACTGAGTACCCTTACCCAGTAAAGGACTTGAGCAAGACACAGAGGTCAGCAGGGAAGGCTACATGCTTATGGAGCAAGAACCAGGGCATATGACCAGGAAAAACTGTGGTGACTATAGCACTGCTATGCATCATGCCATTTTAGGTACCAGAATAGTTTGGGTATCTCTGGAGATGCTGTGCTCTGTGATTCTCAGCAGCAAATCTGTGGAGGCACAGACATAACAGAAGAGCAACTTCTGGTCTCTTGTGCCTTCAGGCCTGTGTTTGAAATCAGTGAATGAGACCCGTTGTTTCAGGCAGACAGGTAGTTTCAGACCGAGACAGGTAGTTTTCAAGAACTTACAAGCAACTGATAACAGAAGGAGAGGATACAATCCTCACCTCTCCAAATCAGCTTTCTAAATAGAACTTGTGAAATTCTAAATATTAGATACAAAAGGCCCTGAATACTTCTGTGTTCCTGTGGGATGAAAGATATTGCATAAATGAACATGTTGTTTAAAAGAAATTGGTTTCTTTATAGATTCTTGTTACATCCAGACAACTCACAGTTTAATTTCAAAGAGCCCCTTTTGAGCTAATTTTTGAGATTATATTTTTATCTTCACATTTGGCTTTAAAAAACATTTTCTTAACCCAAAATAGTAAAAATCAGTTATCAAAACTGCAGCTGCTCATTGGGAATTTAGTAATACAAACTTAAATAATCCATACTTACAACACCATATGTATTTTCTTCTTGTAAAAAAAACCCAAAAAATTATTTTTCATTGTTTTGTGCATGGACTAGTATTTGTAGGGCTAAAAACCTATTTCACTGTCAATATCCATGTAAAATAAGATCAAAGCCCAGTTTAAAAAACTTGGAAAACTCATCTTCTTTGGGAAAAAGATATTCGTTCCTTTTCTTGACAATTCAGTCAATCTTTTAAAAATGAAGCACAGAAATCATAAATGATTGTTTTATTTTCTGTTATACTATGGGGGAACTTGCTTGAAATTGGAGAACCTATCGTCGTTTTTATTTAGTGGCACATAAGCACCACCTTCTGGTAAAAGCTAGTATGTCTCAGTGGTTATAGAGTAGAGGAGATCCCATTTGTTTATTACTGAGTCTGTGTTTGAATTAATACTCTATGATATTGTCAGGTTTTACACTGCAGCAAGATAAATAGTGTAAAGAAATGTCTTGATATTAATAATAATAATACTTGTGATAACTATTATTACCTAATTACATTATCTCATAGAGTAAGAACAGCATTACTTTAATGCCAGTAAGCCTCATTCACGGAGCAGGAGTCCACTGTGTGATTTTTTTTTTTTTTTTGTCAAAAATCTAAGTATAAACCAACTGACATTAGCTACCATCAGACAAGTAGAAGAGGACAACTAGATACTATTGGTCAGTATGATAAGGAAACCACAAAATGAATCATCATGCTTTTGTAGGCACTCTAGTGATTAGAGAGTTGCTTATAAGCATCAGGGATATTTCAGAAGAAGGTAGTTGATGGAATACTGAAATCAATATCTGTAAAAATGGGAAATAGTAGATAGGGCTGTGGGCCCAAAAGAATCTTAGAGATGGGGAAAGAGGACAATGGCTTCTATTTCCTAGAGAAGAAGAAAAAACTGTGAGTGAAAAACTGCCCAGAAGATTGTATTGGGCCAAAATAACAAGCTGAAAAAAGTTTTCTTCTTCATACATATGAGCAGGACAACATATCATCTGTCAAAGGCAGAAAAGCCCTAATAGAAATGTGATAATAAAGCTTGAAGAGTTTTGCTATGCAAGTGAATAGGGACCTCTGCTTTTCAGGAAAAAAATCAGTGGCAACCAAAGATAGCTTCAGTGTAAGACCATGGAACCTTCTTGAACAAAGTCTGAGTCCAAGGCGATACCCAGGTTACATAGTAATTCAGGTGTGCTGAACTTGCCAACAGCCAGGGGCTGGAGAGGGAGGACTGAACGGGCTTTTCAACTTTTCTTCTATCCAAGGTAAGGGGCAAGACAACTGTTCATTATATTGCTCCGGCCTATATAGCTCAGCATGCAGATTGCAATTGCTTATGGGAGAAGACTGCACTGGTTCTGAGTTTTCTAGATGATAAGCGCAGTGATTTCATGAACAGAAGAAGCTGCTGTTTCTGTACCTCCAAATAACCAACAAGGCAAAAAGGAAATGTGCCGTATTAGGCATGAAGACTATCAATGAGATAAAGGCAGGCCCATGTGTTTCTGCAATACATTTTCTGAGAAATATCTGCCACACTCAGGACAAGATAAAATAATAAGCAATGATAATTGTTAATGTTGTAAAAATGCTGTGCTTTGCACAGCATGTCTTTGAACTATGACCAAAGAGAGTAACACTGGCAAGACAAAACAGACTTCAGGAACTTCAGCAAACAGCTGCACAACAGGGAGTAGCTTTAAAAGGCACCAGCCATGAAAGAACTGGGCAACTTGTCAGACTGCTTCAAGATTTTATAATGATAGACAGCATTTTTATTAGAAAGTTTTCAGTTTGTTTTTTCAGATTTGCTCACAAAAAGCAGATGTTTAAAATTATCGGGTGTTGTTTATTCAGTTAATGTTTTGCAGGTGGCAATAATTCTTCAGCCTTTGAAAAAAAGCCTATCAGAGAAAGTAGAAGACCCTCCTTTCCCAAGTGTCCTACTAGGGAAACATGACAGAAAGCCTCTAGATCAGTTCAGAGTGTAATTGAATCAGTCATTGGAATTTTCTGTAGATTGTCATGTTATGCTTTATTAATAAACAAGACAGTAAGTTGCCTGTTTAGAGGAATTTATAATGTGAATTAAACGATAGAATCATTGAATAGTTGAAGGTAGGAAGGGACCTCTAGAGATTGTCTAGTCCAACCTCCCTGCTCAGAGCAGGATCAGCTAGGGCAGGCTGCCCAGGACTGGGACTATTCAGGTTTTGAACATCACAAAGGGTATGGGCAACCTGTTTTGGTGTTCAAACACCCTTACAGTAAAAAAGCTTTTTTCTTCTGTTTAAATGGTATTTCCTGTATCTCAGTTTCTTCCCATTGCCTCTTGTCCTGTCACTGGGCACTGCTGAGAAGAGTCTGACTCCATCTTCACTAGTCCATCATCCCCGCCTCCTCCCCTGCTCCCACCAGGTATTTATATACATTGATAACATCTCCCTGAGCTTTCTCTTCTCCAGGCTGAACAGTCCCAGCTATCTCAACCTCTCCCTGTATTCAGACACTCCAATCCCTTAATTGTCTTCATGGCCCCTCAGTGGACTCGCTCCACTGTTGGTTGCGGTACTGACCCCTAGGGTCAAGTGACTGGCTGCCAGCTGGATTTGTGCCACTTATGACATCCATTTGAGCCTGGCAGTTCGGCCAGTTTTCTGCCCATCCCTCTGTCTACTTATCTAGTCTGTACTTCATCAGTTTGTCTATAAGGAAGTTTTGGGGGACAGTGTCAAAAGCCTTACTGAAATTGATATGAACACCACCCACTGCTCTCCCCTCATCCACCAAGCCCTCCAGTTGTGTAGTAAACAATAAAACATGCAAAGTGAGTAATATGTGAGAGATGGTTGTAGTCACAGCATCTGTTGAATTAACAAAAAGATGCTACTATCTGGCTGTCTTTCTTTTATAGAAAGGGTTAGAACATGTTTGATTTGAGGATGATCAGATGATCAGATCAGAAACGAAGAGTATCAATGCTACTGATACAAACCTTGAACAATCACTACACAGAGGACAGGGTCAGATTCTAAGATATTTAAGCACCTTTTGTAATTGTTTCAGGTAAATCAGATGCTTGTATCCTTTTAAAAACAGTGAGTCCCAGGTGTAAACTTTTAAGGCATTTTTGTAATAACTTCTTTTAAGTCTCTAAAAGATTTTAAAAAATCTTATCCAAAGGATCCATATTTGTTATCTCCAAGTGTATCCACTGGATATTACTTCTTCTCATTACCGCAGGTAGCACGGTGCTTCTAATGTGCCCTAGTTCCAGATCTGGCCTTTTGATAAAAAGGTCAGCACGAACTAGAATCTGTCACTGCACGACTCTTAAGATCTCAATTTTTACAATGAATTTAAAACTTTCTGAGAGGGACTTTTTTTTGGTGATTGTTAATTGCATCTTTCCTTGAAAGTGTTTGCCATGTTCTTAGTTATATTTATTACAGTAGGAGCTGCTCTTAAAAAATCTTATCAGTTCAGAGGAAGATATTGTAAAGGACTGAAGGCCTCACATTCACATTCAAGGTGAAAGGTGCAATGTGTTTAAAGCTTCCAAACACCAGCAACTCATAATAAATTCTTTGTTCTTGCCTCAATTTCCAAAACATTGACATGTCAATTTTAGGTGAATGTAACTGATTATATCAACAATGTTACTTTTCAAAATAATTCCAATCTCTTCTTCTGACATCAGAAATATGATGTGAAATCCAATGTTTTGGATTTCTGACCTTCTGACCTCTGTTTTCATCAGTGTAGGAAAGTTTTTATGATTTAGTAGTAACATTCATCATTAAAACATATTTCTTTCTTCTTGCTACATTTCTGCCTTATTTTTCTTGACATAACTGAACTGTAAGTGACCTGAAGAAGGGTTGAAATCTCATCAGCAGAAGCAGAAGGCTTAACATGTTGCTTTAGGAAATGTTTACTAAACTCTTGATGAGCCACAGGTACACAGTTTTCTTAAGAAATCTGATGGTGGCATTGTTGCGTCTCAGCAGAAACCTTGCTGTGCCTGGATAGCTCTGTTTGCAAAAGCAATAGTGTGGCACCATATGATGCAGCACTTCCAAGGACTTGCATGAGCTGTGGAGTACCAGCACTTAGAACCCCCCCTTTACCTGCTGCTTTACTTCTTACTTCTCCATTATAGCAATTTATTCCTTACCATGTGGCTACCAAGTTTACTACCAATTCTGTGAGAGAATGGAAATACGTGACTCTATCTCCTATTAACAGAACTAAAGCCAAGCAGCAGATTTACACCTTTCCCAAGTTAGACAGTTATCTGGTCAACTTCTTTTGAAATTTCGTTGCAGCGGTGAGCTCATTTGGTCTGTTTATGTCCTGATGGTGTGCCTTGGGTGTGACTGTTGCATAATTCTAATTTATTCCAGGACAAATTATAGGCATCCTGTGTCTTACTTTGCTCTTCTTCATATATAGATGTATGCCACCTGGATGAAGTCACGTCAGGGACACATGAGACCACACAAGGAACACCACTCTTTGTGACCACTGTAACTTCTGCCCCAGATACACAATCTTTTGTTAATTCAGCAATGGCAGCTTCATGATTCCATATTCATAGAATCATAGAATCATAGAATGCTTTGGGTTGGAAGGGACCTTTAGAGGTCATCCAGCCCAACCCCCCTGCAGTGAGCAGGGACAGCTTTAACCAGAGCAGGGTGCTCAGAGCCCCGTCCAACCTGACCTTGAATGTTGCCAGGGATGGGGCCTCTACCACCTCTCTGGGCAACCTGTTCCAGTGCTTGATCACCCTCATCGTAAAAAATTTCTTTCTAATGTCTATATTGTGTTGGGATTTTGTATATTTTTCCTTTTGAACCCTGCTTTGATTATAGTAAGCTTTCTATTTCTTAGCCTTCATTTAAACTGAAAGGTGACAAATCAGATTTCATTAGTGCTGTCCTTGATTTAACAATGCTAAGGATGGATAAGGGTCTGACTCTTCATCATTAATGAGTAGTTTATTTGTCCTTTTAATGTTGTTTTCAGTAGCCATCAGTAGCTTCAGTACATCTGCTTAAATGGCACTGAAAGTAATTTGGATTGAAATTAGTACAATTTGTTTAAATGCATATCTATTTTTGTTAGATACAGGATATAGGGTATCTAGCAAAAATAGATGTGCTGTTTTGCTACCGTAATTTCTTCTTAAGAATGTTTGTTTAAAATCTGTGCATGATCCTTTGCAGAGCCTTTCAATCAAGCCTATGCCTGCCTTGCCCTTAGGAGCCAGTTCTTCCTTTAACACTGGCCTGGGCATTTCTGATTGGCCTGGCTTATAATTTCAGCACATTGATCAACAGTTTATAATTTGTTGCTACTGCTCAAAATAAACAAGATTTATAGCTCCTTTTAACGTATTAGGCATCTTTATGTAACACAGGGAATCACTGATGCCTATAAACATAATTCCAGAGGAATGATATCTCCCTCTCAAATGCATCCTTGGAGCCTTATCCACTTGATACTACTTCACATCCTGAGTTATTGCTTTAGTTATCACAGTCCATGGTGCTTCTACGGCCAAACTGGATTTTTATCAAGATGATACTATCTAGCTGTAGACTTTGCTTCTCTAAATTTTTTCAGAATAATAGATTCTGTCTAGTTTTACAACAGTGGTAATGGCTGGGCCTGTGTTCCACACCTCCCTATAGCCCACATGGAAGGATTGAGCTGGAGGATGACAGCTCTCTGGCAAAGTCAATTTGAAACCTGTGAATCCTGTCTTAAGTCAGTATTCTAAGGATACCAGCTGTTGTGATGAGTGGTTTTAGCTGTAGTGCCCTTTTCCATTAGAAAGGTGTTTGGAAGGTCTGGTATTCTTGACCTGATTTCTGGCAATTTGCAGAATTAATGTGACAAGTTTGACAGTTTATTTCAGCTGTGTTTAAAGTTACAGGATGAATATTGGTTTTGAAAATCTCTGTTCAGAACACTTTTTCCAAATTAACTTTTTCAAAGGTAGATGTAAAAATAGTTACAATGCATTTAGGCCAAATTCAAAATTTCCTGTGAAACAGAGTTTCTGAGCTCTGTCTGGCTTCAGCTAGATGACCTCTATATTCTATAAAGCTGAAGAGTTCACAAAAGAGCAAAACAAATCAAGGTAGGAACTGGGTGAAACACATAGTAACCAAATTTTACTTTTTCTTTATATCTTCACCTAAAAATACTTGATTATCATAAAAAGGAATTAGTAATCCACACACTGTATAGCAAAATATACAGTAATAACAACTTCATACCACAGTTCCTTAGAGTTGCAAATTACTGTAAATACTATGAGAAAGGTTTCAGCAGAGATGTCCAAACTGAAGCAGTGCACATCAGCCACTGCTTCTCTTTCTAATGGATAGCTGTGGTAGCTTTGTAAATCAATAATAGAAAATGGACTTAAAAATTACAATAGGCAGTAACAGGGATTGGTGATCATTCCTAGGGAAAGATGCAATTCTCTTTGGGACAGATGGTGATTAATTCACAGCAGGCTTAGCACAGAATGCCAGCAAATGCATCTAAATACCTTCTCTACTTTTAGAACATCTTTTATTAAAAATATATCCCAAGACCTGAGAAAACAGAAAACTCATAATTGTCAAGTTGGAGCCACTTGTTATTTATCCTAAATTACCAACATGCAAGAAATTCTGACACTGGAGAAGAAATCACAAGGCAATATTGCATGGATTACTGCATTCTGCTTGACTTATCTCCTTAAAGAAGCAAAAAAAAAAACCCGAACAAGTTTTCATTGGCACACATTACATCTCACATTTAAAGACTATTGAAAAGCTTCATAAGAAAAAAATCAAACTTTGGTTTTTTATTAAACCAAGCCATGTTGCCTGCTTACATTTTGTAATTTTTTTTTGTCTAAAATTATCCAGATGTGTTAATATATATCCTGAAAGCTAATGAGAGATGCTTGTATGGTTAACTATTTTTGCTTTTCCTGTTTCACCTTGAGAAATGAGCTTACTCATATTAAGTTGATGTTCATTCTATAAACTGCATAACCAAATGTTGTATGCAAATCTGAAATAATTATCTTTATATTGTACTAGGTCAGGCCAAAAGTCCATCTAGCCCAGAATCCTGTCCTTGCCAATGGCCAAAAGCAGCTGCTTAGGAGAAGAGTTTGCAAGCAAGACAGGAATATAGTGGTGTTTCCTTTGATGTGTCCTTCTAGCTTAAGGCAACATGTGACTTGTGAATGGGATTTATAAATGTGTCTTTGTGTTTAGAGGCTTTTCCTTGTTTGGTTGGGTTTGGTTTTTGTTTTCTTTTATTATTTAGTCTAATTGCTTTTAAATTCTATTTGTAGTGTTTATGTTCAGAGAATCCTGTGACAGTCAGTTCCATCATTTAATTATTCACTGTATGGAAAATTTTATCTGTGTAAATACTTCTGCCTGATAATTTAATTTGACCCCTTGCAATTTTTTTTTTGTAATTGAAGAAATTTTGGGCATTCATTCCATGTTCACCTTCCACGTAGCATTCATAATTTCATAGCCCACTTAGGCTGTCACTTTTCCAAGTTCTGTCACCTATTTAATCTCTAATTCTGTGGTAGATGTCTCATCATCTGTGTTGAATGTGCCAAAATTGTCTAGTTCTGTTATTTTCAAGGTAGAGGAACAAGAACGTTAATTTGCATAATAGTTACCACATTCACAAATTGCACAATTTTGTTATACAAGCTGTATTTGCTACTTGGTCATTCAGCCTGGACTCAAAATGATCATGATTATACATACTGATTTTTTTTTTTTTTTGGTAGGCGCAAAAGGTTGTTTTCAAACAGCTTTTGAAAGCTTACCAGCAGTAACTAGAAACAATCTACAGGACTCATTGAACTGTTGAATTTTAAGCCACATGCTCTGGCTGTGACCCTGCCAGAGTAATTTCTTGGATTCTCAATCCTCTAGACTGATTTTATTAAATGAAAGTCCCTAAAAATGATGGGAAATTAAATATTACAAAGAGAAAAAAACAAGACTTAAAAAAACACAAACATATTACATTTAAATTATATATAGTCTGAGCCTAAGTACTTTATCATTTACACTCCTTGTTCTGTAATGATACTTTCATTCATGTTTCCTTTCAGAGCACACAGAGGTGGTTCTTTATACTATACACTCCTGTAGATCTGCTTAGACATAGAAACCACCAGTTAGATAATTATTAACCATTACTAACCATAAAGTGATACAGACAGCTCAGATGGGAGTTTAAAATCTGTCACTCAGCATTCATTTAACTGTGCTGTTACTGATACCATTGGTAAAATCCTTTTGTTGCAAGATGAATAGAGCTAGATTAATATTAAATGTTTTTAAAATCTCTCTCCTTTTGCATGTTTTACACTATTAACATTTCTTTGGGAATTCTCAGTATGTGACAAATAGAATAGAATACTTCAGTTGGAAAGGATCTGCAACAATCATCTAGTCCAACTGCCTGACCACTTCAGGGCTGACCAAAAGTCAAAGCATGTTACTAAGGGCACTGTCCAAATGCCCCTTAAGCACTGACAGGCCTGGGGCATCGACCACCTCTCTACGAAGCCTGTTCTAGCATTTGATCACCCTCTTGGGAAAGAAATGCTTCCTAATGCCCAGCCTAAACCTCCCCTGGCGTGGCTTTGAACCATTCCCATGTGTCCTGTCACTGGATACCAGGGAGAAGAGACCAGTACCTCCTCGCCATGTCCCCTCCTCAGGAAGCTGTAGAGAGCAGAGATTGCCCCTCAGCCTCCTTTTCTCCCAACCAGACAAGCCCCAAGCCCTCAGCCGCTCCTCACAGGACATGCCCTCCAGCCTTTTCACCAGCTTTGCTGCCCTCCTCTGGAAGCGTTCAAGGACCTTCACATCCTCCTTAAATTGTGGGGCCCAGAACTGCACACAGCGCCCAAGCTGGGGCCGCACCAGTGCTGAATACAGCGGGATGATCACCTCTCTTGACCGGCTGGGCATGCTGTGTCGGATGCACCCCAGGACGCGGTTTGCCCTCTGGGCTGCCAGGGCACGCTGCCGACTCACATTGAGCCTGCTGTCGACCAGCACCCCCAGATCCCTTCCCGCAGGGCTGCTCTCCAGCCACTCCTCTCCTAATCTATACTTATGTCTGGCATTATTCCACCCCAGGTGCAGAATCCAGCATTTGTTCTTGTGAAATTTCATGCCATTAATCACTGCCCAATGCTCCAATCTATCTAGATCCCTCTGCAAGGCCACTTGTCCCTCAGGAGAGTCAACACCACCTCCCAGTTTGGATCAGCAGCAACCTTGCTAACAGTGCATTCAACTCCTGCATCCAGATAGTTGATAAATATGTTGAACAGAACTAGAATTGAGCCCTGAGGAACACTCCTGGTGACTGGTCACCAGCCAGATGTAGCCCCATTCACTACTACAACTCTTTGAGCCCTGCTGTTCAGTCACTTTTGTTAGAAATGTCTTGGCTTTAGGTGTTGGTATCAGTTTATTGTTAATCTTGGTGTTCTATGTGCAGTGTCAGGAATGTTTATTTGTCATGGCAGGACATCCCACAGGTTTGTCTCTTCTTAGAGTCCACCTCCTACAGTGGCTCCACAGTGGCTGCTTGGGGAAGACTCAATGAGAGAAGGCATATCTTCTGCTTGGGCATACTCCATCTAAGTATTTCCTGAGTCAGAAGCTGCAAAGTGTCACCACTGCTCACTGGATTCACCGCATTTTGTCACTTTTCCTTTGAATCCATTAAAATATTGACTACCACAACATATTACAGCAAAAAATACCTCAGTGAACTGTGTTATACTGAAAAAATACTTATCAAATTTGCTGACCGATGGTTTTCTTGGTGCCCTCTAGTGTTTAAATTGAGATAAATATTTCATAACTATTTTCTATTTACTTTCACTCAAATCATGACTTTATGTAATTTCTGAGATATTTCTTTTTTAAGATGAAAACTCCTAGTCTTCTCAGGCTCTCTTGATGTGGAAACCATATCTCCCACCATCCTTTTCACTTATTTCTTTGTGCATTTTCTGTTCCCAGCATATTCTCTTTAGCAATGAGAAAAGAACTGTGAGCAGTATTGAGGATTCATTAACCCATAAAATGGATTTATAAAGAGGCATAACCATCTATGTTTTCTTTATTCCTTTCCTAATAATTCAAAGCATTGTTTAATGTTCTGATTCCCACTGAATTAATGCTTTCAGAAAACTATCCACATTGACTAAGATTTTATTCCCTGAACGCCAAAAACTCAATTAAGCCCATATTTTTACATGTACTTAGGACCTTTTTTTTCTGTTAACCCTTTCCTATCTTGTGGTTGTCATTTCATCACCCAAACATGTATTTTTGCAGTTCCTTTGCCACCAGCTTTACTCTTGACTATTGTGAATAACAGTGCACCCCTTTTTCTTGCTTCACTATGCAAGGCCTTTTCCCAATCATTGATAAATAAACTGAATACTGAGATTCCAGTACTGAGCTTCTTGGGACTTTCTAGGTAACTTCTCTCCAAATATTCCTAACTTTCCTCTTGTATCCTGCAATCAATTACTAGCTTGGAAGCATAGGAACTGCTGTTTCACAGACAGAAGAACAGCTCTTGTCTCCAAAACCTTGCAGTTTTCCCCCACATCCATTATTAAGTGTTGGCTGTACAGAATTAAAAAAAAGACAAACAGTTACATTCAATAATAAAAAAGGATGACTGACTGAATGGGTGACAAAGACTGGAGAATACTACAGAAGAGAGTACAATGTGTCAGTATGAGAAAACAGTAGAGCAGGCTAAAATATGATCCTGAAGTTCATTCTTAGGCAAATGTCCCACAAGTTTTAGTGGTTCTGTGTGCATTGTGAGCCCAGAAAACTCAGGAAGACCAAAACCAAAAACTGGTCAGAAGGCTGGAAGGAAAAATAATGTGACACAGCATTCCAATGTGTTTATGAAGAGACCACACACACACACCCCCCTTGCCATGGGTATGGCTCATTCCTCTGCTAATAAAGCACGCAGTGGAAATTTCCACTGCAAGTTACAGCACATTTCCACCCTTTAACCCTACACATACTGAAGTTTTGCAATTCTTTATGGTAGTTGAAATGTATAACCTTTACTTTACTAAAGATAACTAATCTGGGTTTTTTAATCTAATCTAATCTTTCTTGTTTAATCCAAAAAAATCCTTTTTTACAGTTCTGGCAAGAAATATGTAGATATAATAATTTGAATGATGATCTTACCAAAATAATAAATATCTGTTTTAAATTGAAATATTTTTTTATAGGCCAGCATTTTTATAGATAAAATTGGTAGTTATATGTATGGCAAATATGAATATTTTTAGGTTTTAATATTTAATAGTTGTTTATATGTAATAAGTTTTTTTTGTTTTATTCACAGCAAACCATTTCCATTCTGAGCATGCTGATTAGCAGGACACCTGCAAACAGAAGCCAGCTCTGCTACTGTGTTTGATGGGCAGAGCTTTTTAAGCCTGTTGCAGCTCAGTACTGCCACCTAAATGCATGCCCATAAGCCTAAAAGTGCATTTCTAAACCACTGAATATGATCATTTTCTTACCCTAAAAGGGTTATTATTTGAAGCAGATAAGATTAAAAGAACATAGCAGATGAGCACAGAAGTAGTAAGGAGAAATGAACAGGAAGAGAAAAAGAGCAGAAAGCATTTATGGGAAGATGTTTTTTAAGTCAAGATTTTGAGAAATAAGAGAATAGAAGAACTAGAAATGAGAATGGTAAGGAAAACAAGCGTGTCCTGGAGTTGCTAAGAAGGAAAAATCCCCAGTACATGGCTTGGATGTGTGAGATGAGAAAAGTTAGGGGTACTTGTTTTCAAGTTACCATGGACAGATGATAAAACTTCCCATGATTCCTTCACTTTTGTTTGGGTTTTTTCCCCACTATTTTGCTAAAAAAAATTCCTGGGACAGCTAAGCTTACCTCCCTCCCCATTTTGAAAAGCTTTGGTGTGGTGGCTTTGACTGTGTCTGCACTGCAACCTCCCTTGCTGCCTTCCTTTACTGCGCTGCATGAACCCAAAGCACAGTAAGGGAGAAGGTGGCAAGGGTGGTCATGCAGGGCCTTACTGTTCCCAGACAACAGTCTTTTTCCCTGGGAGTCTTTGATAGCAGGATTAATTTAGTTCAGATCTGAGGTATGAAGGCTTAACAAAGATTTGTAAGCTGCATGCTCCTCAGATGTAATCAATTTGTCTTCCTTTTATCTGAACACTAGCAATAGTATTACGTCTCTGCCCAGTGTTATGCATTCAATGCATATGTATTTGAAAACATCTGCAGTTTTGCTGGAAATATGATCTCAATTTTGATTGACCTTTGTAAGCCTTGTACACTTCAGCTTTTCTATTTTTGTGCAAACAGGGAGATTTATATTTCTTCTTCCTTGTCTCACACATTTAAGCTGTTCATTTCTGCTTCTACTCCTTTAGCATCCCTTTTTCTTACCAATCTCAGATGTATATCTTTAGAGCAAGTCCCAGTTACACTGTGCATTTTCTACTGCAACATCTTTTTCTTGAACTGATCCTTTAAAAATGCTGTCACTGAAAGTCATGTTCCTGTCCCTCTATTTGACCATGGTCTTCCCATCTTTGCAAACTTTCCATCTGCCATCTCATTAGAGTCAAGCTTTTTGTCCTTCATAACTTCTTACAATTCATAATTTTTTTTAGCATGAAGAGATTTCCCTATTTCCCCATGTAAGGAACAACTTTCAGGCACAAGGAATTGTATGACCCACGTATTTGCCTCTCAAACCTTGCAAAGACTCTGAACCTAGGCAGACTGTTCCTGTCCTTCTTGGGGATGCTGAGGATAAGCATGCTAGCTGTGTATTGTTGTTACTATCAGCTTGCAATAGAGTTGCAAGTCTGTGTTATTATTTGCAGCTTTTTTTATTAGCTGTCAGATGGCATAAGACCAAAATTGTAACCCAAGGCTGTGACTGGAATCTGGCTCATGTTGATTAGCTTTGCCATGCCCAGCAGTTGAAAGGATGATTTTCACTAGATGGTTTAATTTATAGGTTGTGAGATGAGAAAGTTCCCACTGTGGTAATGTAGTTCGATAGACAGCTTCATGACTGGCTGTCTTAAAATGCATACTGTTTGAGTATATCCATTTTATTAAGTGACCCCATTCTGTACCAGTGACCTGTGTTTATCATTGTTTACTAGGCCTCCAAACTACAGGAGGTTTGGAAACCTGTCATCTACAGGTTTTAGCAATGATAATTTTACCTTTTCTTCCAGATAACTGATAATTGTAATAAACAGTCATTAGGGAAAGAAACTATCTTATTCATTTTAAACATCACATTGTTCAAATTAACCACTACTTAACCTTTGCAATACTCCTAGTCTTGTGTTAGCCAAATGCTGTGCAGTACAAAGTCAGTTGTCATAGAGAAGTGTCAGAAAGAGTACTCCAATCTTGGAGTCTTAGCTAAAAAATGGTCAGTTGGGTTGTCAGGCTCTATTTTCATTATGTTTCTCTTGATGGGCCATATTTTTAGTACCTTTCAAAAATTCTATATTAATTAGACTGTATCAATGATTCATTTTGTTAGAATCAATCTCTAGTTGATAAATATGTCATTATCTGGACTGCTCACCTTTTAAATACACGTTCAACACTGGCTTTGTTTCCAGTTTTCTGGAACTTTTCCAGCGTTCCAACACTGAAAATCAACAGTTATGGTTCAGATAACTTTGAACTCTCTAACTCTTTAAAACTTTTAAATGTAAATTACATTGACCTGCTGACTTAAAAATGGGGCATTTTTCCTAGTATTTGTATGATAACCTTACTTAGTTTTCACATGGAAATTGTATAATTAACTTCCTGGAATATATAAATCATCTGCTTTTTTCCTCTGCAGATACAGAACTGAAATAATAACTGTATACTGGATTTTACAAACATTCTACTCTGTCTATACGGCCATGGTCTATATCCAGTATTAGGAACCCATGCATTGCTCCTAATGTATGGAAAATCTTGTTATTGTCCTTATCCCTACGAACCATAGATTTCTCCTTAGGGCTGTTGATTTCTTTACCAGTTTTCTAAAGTTTCCAGATTTTAGTTTATTTTTATTGCTGACAGTTTCCTGCTTCTTCCATTTGCGCATATATTTTTGTATATAGATATAGATATACATACAGATCTTTGCTGCTGTCACGTTTATCCAAAAATGTCTTTGTTTTTCAAATTTTTCTTGATATCCTTAAAATGTTTTCTACTACCATTCACACTTTTCTCCCAGGAAGCTGATTCACTGATTTATAGCAATATAAAATTAGTCTTTTAAAAATGCTGATAGATATATAAATACATGCACCTATATTAGTAGCTTCAGTTTTCTTCTGTTTGCCTATGGAAATCTGCTCAGCTTAGAGTTCCTTACCACTTAACTACTGCTACTTTTTCTTTCAATGTCCAGGTCTTCTGTGCAGTGTCTGTAGACTTAAAAAATTGTTACTGATAATTATTGTTATTAATAATTATTAGTATCACTATTCCATTAGTGATACTTACAAATTAAAAAGTTGGAAAAATAAACATTAATACATTCTGTTCACACTAGGAATGGGTATAGTCCATTACCTGCATTTAGACTTCATGACATTATTTATATGTTTCTCAGACTGAAGTCACTGCGATAATACAGCTTTCTAGCCTGCACATTACAGGCTGGTTCTTACAGTCATGATCATCATGTTCAGTAACTAGTGTGTTAGGTATCAAGCCCCACACAGTACATTGCTTTGTTTATCCTTTAGGACATTGATTTGTAAGCATTCAAGAACTTATTTTCTAACATCTCAGTTACTTGGAAACAAGCAATGCCATTTTTGACATAGATTGAGACTCTCCTTCCATTTTTTGCCCACTCGATTCTTCCGAAATAGTTGAGACTGAGTATGAAGTGGAAAGTTACAGGTATGCCTGAGAGTAAACCTTCCAAATTACAGGCTGAGGTCAGGCAAACTGTGAGCAGTATCCTAACAGTTCTTTCAAATGAGAGCAAACAAAGCTTCAGACCTTGTAAAATATTTAAAGCTGTGTGAAACTCAGCAGTTTTGTTGGCAAGAGTTCTGACTTTGTTCTGGCTGCAGTTTGCATAAGGTTTGCATACACTGAGAATTCAAACAAAAATGTAAGAGGAAACTCAGCTAAAAGCATCATGTTTTTGATAGAAACCTCAAAGGAAATATTCTTGCTGAGTTTCTCTAAAAATCTGATTTTGGCATAAAAATTATTCACACCTTGGTCCAGGTTTGTCAGAAAGTTTAGAGTTGTGTTTTCCCGGTCACAGATGTAAGGCCAAAATTGAAGTTGTAAGGAAAACAGATGAATCCTATTGAATTGTATTAATTTAGAAAATCTGACAGTTCTGACGGTTCTGAAAATATTGTTGCTTTTTCCTTTGAAAACTGGGACTGCCCGATTACCCTAACGATACCATTGTGGAGATTCTTCAGTCCCATATCAGCTCTTAGTTTCATCTGTAGGAAACAGAATCGTAGTATTACATTCTTCTAAGAGTGAATTCATCTGGCTCTGCAAAAGAATAGAGAAGGGAATACCAGCTTCCTTCAACTCCTCAGTACAACAGCTTTAAATTGGGGCAGGCGTTAAGTTGAGGTATGCGTCTTTAGATTTCTGTCCAAAGAGTTTCATTTATTACAGTAAATGTGGCGCATATAAGATCACTAAATTCAGCAATCTCTGAGACAGTAGAATCAATCACCTCAAGTTGAACTATGTATAACAGAGGGAATGCAAAGATACAATTTGTAAATGAGGTAAAAAATATAGCAGTATCCAAAGAGAAAAAAATTAATTGAAGCTTTTTGTCAGTTCTTGGAGCAGTATAAGGCTCTTCGTCATGTGCTTTCTTGCATTCTCAAATACAAATTGACATCTACTGGGGATGAAACAATGTGGGAATCTGGAGGCATATATTGCATACAGCTTCTTTCTGCATATACTAAAACACATTATTATGAGTCAGGCTTCTTTGGGTTCAGTAAGCCAGACCCTTAAAAAAGCTGTTTTTCAGAATGTCAAAATAATCATTATCGCCTTCATAATGACAGCTGTAGGAGCAATACAGAATACCTACCCTGCCTGCTCCAGCTGATGTCACAGTCAAAATTGCCACTGACTTCAGTGGGAGCATAATATATGTCTTTAAACTAAAAAATTAGTATATTCGCTTGGCATCTTTCAGTACAATTTTCCACTGCTCAGACTTTTTATAACATGTCCCTCTCCATGCAGTTGGAGCAATTAATCATCAGATACAAAACCTATTGCTTACATATCTGAATGTTCTCTTCTTTCCCTTATACCAGTAGAAGGAAACTTTCTAAGGAATTTCTAAGGAATTTAATTCCTTATTTCTAAGGAATAAAAAGGAACTTTAAGTAGCAGTTACAGAGTAGTTGTAATGATTTTTTTTCAGGTTGGACATCTCTGGATGCTGGAGGGGGGGATATCAATCTCCTTTAGGTTTTGCAATTAAATTATTGTTAAGGCTGATTAGAAAACCTCCAATGTGGCAATACAGTAGCAAAATGTCCCTTTCAGTATAGCAGATAAATTCATTATTAAAAAAGTTTTCATATAAATTAATAAAATGTCTAAAAATCAGAGATTAAAACAGTGTTCCATTTATAAACCACTGCATCATCAACTTCCTGAAGGAAAATGGAATGGGATAGCCAGGATGTTTTTCATAAGAGCATGCTACTTCTTCATGTCAAGTAAAAGATGTATGACACTGTGTTCCAGTGAAGGTCAGAAATACTTTGTCCTTTCTGGAAACTGTTAACATGAAAACAAACCAGTTTCTGTCATTGAACAGTTAAAAATCCAGTCAGTTCCTCACTTCACTCATGATTTTCTTGCCCAGTTTAGATTCTCTAACCAATCTGGCCTTTGTCTGTAAATTTTAAAAGATATATGTGGAAGTTAGAATAACAACTGATTAAAAGAATACTGTGAAAACCGATCTTTCTGTAAAGACAGACGTTTGCAGTTGTCTAGCAGCTTGTTATTTGATTTTTAAAAACATTTTCAGATTTTAAGGGACAAGATTATGGTCAGATGAACAAGGAAAATCAGATGGAGTAAATTATTATAATTAGGAAGGCTGTTCAGAATCCTGTAATAATTACAAGAGAGTCTAATTTTTTTAAGGCTTTAAGTCATTTAAAAAGGAAATGTTCTATATCTGGTCTCAAAAAATAATTTTTAAGTCTTTTTAAAACAAAGTCTGTAATTAGGGATGGATGTCACTATATTTAAATGTATATATTAAAATTGTATATAATTCATTACATCATATTGGTATGTTTATATTGATAGATTTAGTCTCTTAGGGAGACAAAAGACTTCAAAAGTGACAGAATAATTTATAAATAGATATGACGTTCAATAAAATAAAACTTCCTTC
Source organism: Pelecanus crispus (assembly GCF_030463565.1). Taxonomy (NCBI): domain Eukaryota; kingdom Metazoa; phylum Chordata; class Aves; order Pelecaniformes; family Pelecanidae; genus Pelecanus; species Pelecanus crispus. The sequence goes on along the minus strand of NC_134676.1, from coordinate 14,647,654 downwards.
TTGCAATGGAATTTTAAAAGGCCCATCTTCTTAACATGTCTATTAAAACAAAATACAAGTAGAATTACTGAGTACATGCCATTTTAGATAGACAGTGAACCAAAAGCAGTTTAAAAAGTTTTAAGTCATCAGGAAAAAACTTTAAAAACACAAGCATCCTGAAACTCTTGTAGTATTTACAGCATTTTCAGGTTAAAAGTCTGTAAAATGGCACAGTATTCAGTGCAACAAATTTCAGGAGGTATGGCTTCATCTGGAGGTGCGCAATTAGGAGGTATTCACTTAGAAACTGTGATTCTGATGCAGAGTTGGCTTCATTCCTTATTCTTGTTGCTTCTTACTTTACATTTATTAGAAACTGTCCTTACAGGTATCAAGTGATGGTTGTCTTGTGAATATTGGCCATATATTACCTGTTCTTCTCCTTTCTAAGCTCTGAAGGACAAGGCAGTGAAGAAGTTTTTTACAAAGCCATGCTGAGATTTCTGTGTTTATAATAATTACTGTAGAAAGGCTCTCCCTTCCCTTCTCCATAAATGTGCAGCTCATCTTCATCACATTCTTCTTGCTTCTGGCATCATCTCCCAATTACATTTGTTGTCCACCTTGGTTGTATGCTCAGTTGTACCCTCTCACTGTACCTACCCATGGTTCAGGAGTTGTTCTAGCAACCACAACTGCATCCTGAAGTCTCTTGTAATTCTCTTGTCTGCTGCTCAGTGACCTCAGACTTCCTGTAGTCAGGGGCTCTCCTTGTTTAATTATCTACATTGTGATGGCTGCCCAAATGCTCTTAACTTTCTCTTCTCCTTCCCACTCCCTTGGTCTGTCTGAAACTACACTTTCGTGGACCTAGAGTATTCAATCCCTTTTCTTCTCTTTTGCTGACATCAGTGGATGTTTCATTTTCCATACCACTTCAGCTGATATAAGCTGTTTTTTAAACTTGAAGTCATCTTTCTGCTCATTTGTGATTGTGGACAAACAAGTACAGGTGGTATCAATCCAAGCAGTTAAGCTGAGTATTCTTCATGCAAGGCTAGGAAAGAAGCAGCTGACTTTCATCTAAGCAGAGATTAAATTGTTCAAAAGTTATTTCAGCCTGATTGGGACTTTTAGTCAAATACTTAAAACCAACTAAATACAGAGCTGTTATTTTAAATTCTGTAGGCAAAGAAAATTATTTCACAACTATTGTTAGAGCCAATAGTGTGTTTTGAAATTTGTGCAAAGGACAAACTGTACAAAATGAAAACTGAACATACTTTTTTCTGACAGCTGGCAGTGTTAGTCATGAGCTGAAGTTGAAAGTTCTGACATAAGTGTATTGGAAGCGGAGAAACCTATTTAAGGATTGAAAGATTGAAGATTATCTGCTTATCTAGATGTCTTTTATGAATATTTTACAAGGAAACAATTCACCAACAATTAAAACCTAGGCAGTTAAGTCTTTTTTTAATATGTGCTGAAGCTTATTAATATATAGTAGTATTTTTGATAACTGATTTTTCTTTGCTGTATAACTTGCACCTTTTGACCTTGAAAATTAGATGTAAAATGTACTTCAAACAGAGTCAAGAAAACTAAAGCAAATGGTTTAAAATGTCTATGAAACACAGCAAAGAGTTAAACTGAATCTCTCAAAACTGTTGTAGACTCTAAAGCTAATATAGGTTTTAATTGTTGGTGAAAATAGCCCCATAGAAGCATTACATGCATATGGTTAGCTACATTTATATATGAAGGGAGGCAAGAACCAGGAGTCATATTGTGCCAGAAATATCATCCAGTCTGGAAGAAAGCCCTTATGATGAGAATCCAGTAGGGACTGACACTGTCAGGCAAGTTTTTACCCATTACTTCTGATTTTAAGGGGTGGTAATGCCAAACTGGAGTGAACAACATGGAACATACTCCTGGTACAAACACTGACTTCAAGAGTGAATACTTCACAGTGGCAGTCTGAATACTCATGTGATTTTTAAAAATGCCATTTAAAATGGATCTAATTAAAGAGCAGACAGTTATCCAAGCTAACAAATACAATTTAACTTTTGAATTTTAAATATCAAATACAACAGGCTGTAGAAGATCAAAATAAACTACTTGACCACATTGTGGAATTAGATTTTTAGCAAGTAAATTTTTGGAAAGTCTTTTCTTAAATTTTCTATGTGAATGTGAAGATATAAATTTTCCTCTATTTCAGATTCTTCCGTTTAAGGGGCTGTAATGGTTCTTGCTTCTTTGTATCCTTTACTTCCAGATCCTCTCATGAAGGAACTGAGGTGAATTAAAGCAATGGAATAAAAAGCCTTAAAAAAGTGTTGAAGTAAAATCACAATCCTGAAAAATAAAAGTAGAAAAAATGCACTTAACATTTACACATAAAGAAGACATTTAGAAAACAAGTATGCATGTGTATTATTACCTTTGAACTTCCTACATATGTGAATTTAGCTGGGTATTATAATGAACAAGGAGCTCAATTTTTAGCTGGATAAATGGATATGACTTCACTAATTTCCAGGGGAATGCTCCTAGCAACATACAGCGTATGTGAAATATGAAAACTTGAAAATTTAGCTGGCTCAAAAAAACCTGCAAACCTGTCTTGCACATTGTGGCAGAAAATAAGAAGTACTGCAAAGAACTTTGATATAAAATTCTCAACTAATGTTGTGGATTTGTCAGAAAGAAATTAGATTACTATCCAGTCACTCAGGATCTCATGATTTGTCATTTTATGATGATTTTTCATCAGTTAGATGTTAATATTTTTTTCCTTCTGTCATTATTCCTTATATTTCTGTTAGCAATAAACCCTGTTCCTACTTAGTCACAAATGTCAGCAGAAAATTAGAGATTCCTGAGCCACCTTTAAAGATGAACTTTGGAGACTCAAATTGATAAGGAAAGCTGAAGTTATAATGTCAGTTACTTTATATCATCCTAGAATTTGGCTTTACAAATCAGCTATATTAGGGCTGTAATTCAGCAAAGAACTTAAGCATATGCTTAGGTCTTATTCAAATAAATGAGATTTTAGCATGAGCTTATGCTGTGTATATAGATACAAATGCACTTAAAAGTTTTGTCACATAGGGATGATTTATTGAACGAGAACTAAATCAGCATTATTTTCTAATGTTTTCCAAGTTTTCATTTAACTTACATTTTTTCTGACTTACATTTTACAAATTATTTTTAGGATGGGTTAATTTTTCTAGCAGACTGCTAGCAATAAGAGTTAGAATGTGATATCTTTACTTGCACTGAATAGTATCTTTCCTGTGTTATTTACTTTACACATTTGAGATGAAAAGTAAAAAGTCTGGCTAGGCTAAAGATACTTTTGTATTATTTAAGACTGCTGTATATTTATCGAAATGCATTCTATGATTGTCTTTCAAAAAAACCCTGTACAACCCATGCAAAATGATACATAATATAACCCTGTTGCATACAGAGTAAGAATATTTTTATTTATTTATTTATTAAAAGAAAAAGAGAATGCCCATAGGAGCATAAATATTTGGCAACTGAACTGCAGTAATTTAGCAATGTAGACTACTTCCATCTTTCATTTTTGTGATCTGTGTTCAGAAGGCATTTCATGAAGGCATTGACAAATCTTGTTTTGAGCTATGACTTTTTATAATATTAATAGATCATGTAAAGTTATATATTTGAGGGTGGGAAGGGGAGTAAGCCTCAAATATTTTCTCCTATAAGATGTCCCATGTTTAGTATTATTTGTGTAAGAAAGGTTTCTGATCCTGTAAACCACCCTAAACCTGGATTTAAAAAAAAAAAAAAATCCCAGTAAATGAGAAAAATCTTTTCATTCCACAATGAGATTATAGCTTTAATTCGTAGTATTAGAACTGACATTTTTGCATTAGACCGTATAAATAAAATATTTTCATCAACTTTACATTTGGCTGCACAGCAGATGTGATGATTATTCTGCACTTGTCTGGAAAAAAACTTCAGAAAGTTGATATGGAGCCAAAATATGCATGGAGACAAGTAAATTACCAATTGTAACATTTTTTGCCAGCAGCTTCCTTAGTCAAGCAAATCAAGTACCATTCTATCAGCACTGAAATCAGACAACTTGAGACTCTGCTGCCATTTTAAAATTTTCCCTAAGCAAAGACACTGTAGTGGAAAATCCCCAGCTCAGAGGTGGGGATAGAGAAAAAGTAATCATTTACCTGTCACCATGCGTGCCTGTAACCAGCACCAGCTTTCCAGGTACTCCAGCCCCCTGTTACAGAATTCAAGTGTGGAAAAGGATCAGAAATACATGAAATAGATTAGAAATGAGACTGCTTTTCATAAAAGCTCATAGCTACAGCACAACCACATGGTAGCCCTCAACAAACAAGGTTTTGTTAATTTTTGTGCAAGGAGAGGAATGATGAGGTTATTGTGTGTTCACCTTTCATTCCCCTCTGTGATGTAGTCTTCAGGCCCTCTAAAACAGTTGAGACATAGAGAAAAAACTTTTGGACAAACATCACACGGTTAGGTCAGGGCATGGCTGACCTCTGTGGTACACTACTGTCTGTGACTGTGTAGTCTAAATACAAGACCCATCCTGGTAATGCATTGACTCATTCAGATGAGGGTACATGCTCCTTTCCCTTTCTAAGACCACTTGTTAGGCTCAGGTGGTTGCCCTAACCTGCGATTCATGGGCTCACAGAACCAGAGAGCAGGAAGCAAGGCAATACTACACTGAAGCCAAGGAGTGTGCCTCCAAGCAGGGCTCCATTTCGCCAACCTACCCCAGCACATAGGTACCTGCCCCGTGTTCCCAAATGTGTAGTTTCCACCTGGTGAGATACCTCAGGTCTGTTAGTCTCTACGCTCCACTAAAACAAAGGTAATATTGAACAAAACGGGGTCCTCGAAGGAAAACTTCTCATACAATCATGGTCTCCATTATTTCCAGAATTAAATCTTAATATGTATTTTCTTGAGTGACATTTTGCCTCACTGGGTTTATCTTCACTGCAGAGTTCATTGGAATCATAATGTGAGCATTGTCCCTGCCTTAAATCCATTCACCCAGAAATCCTAGCTCTTCTTTCAACTCAGGTTGGCTGTTTACCATAGGGTGAACTGGCTAAGAGCTCAAACCAGCACAGCTCACCAGCAGCTGATACAACTGCCCTGTGGAAGAGGATGTGGCTCATTCCATTTACCATTGCTAGGCCTTCACCAGTAAGGGCACATGAGACCTTCCACGGTTCACTAGGAAGAATTCTGTTGAGTGGTTTGGTTAGCTGTAGTGCCGAGAACTTGGGAATTTGTTTCTGGAAGGGTAATTTCTATACAAGGGAAGGTAGAACCAGCACAGACAGCAGCGCAAGGCTTCCAACAACAGTCACAGCCAAACTCGGATCTGGCACCTGGAGTCATTGGAGTTGCCAGTCTTCTGCTCTGCTGGGCTACCAGAAATCCGTGCCTCAGTAGCAGGACTGTTGTTTGTTGCTGAATGGAACTGTTTTATTTGTTTCTTAGCTGCATCAGTCCTTGAGCCACTGTATTAACATAGACTATCACTGACTCAATTTTGCATTAATACATGAGCTCTAGACTGTGGTTGCTATGTTCAAATACCAATTGGTGACTTCCTGCACAAGGCCTGGACAGCTAGAAGGGGGTGTTAACCATAGCCAGTAAATTCCTCTGCAGTTATCTGCAGCACACTTATGGTAAAGCCATCATTGATTCTAGTTTGTTGTAGAGCACTGTAATGACGTTTAAGTCAGCTGTTTTATGAAACAGCTGTTTCTTGAACAGTTCAGCCATCATTGTGTCATGAATGGGCCAAACTGAAAATGGAGATAACTTTGCCAGCTGTCTTTGTTCATTGATTTGGGCCCCCAGGTAGATGAGTTAACATGAGAAGATAATCTCATTCTTTTAATCACCCTTAATAAGACAGACACAGTGACTGACCTTTTCAAAATATGGCCCCTATTAGCTGCATGCATTTGCAGACTTGATTGCTATCCTGAAGATATTATAAGAGCTGAAGAACTGCCGGGATTTACACTTGTAGCATTTCAAGTTTTGCATACACATGTGTATAGTTAGGATAAAGCCACTGGAAAACACACACAACCTAGCATGATGTCTTCAGCATGGCATGCACGTAACACAATCATAAGCATATTAGAAATGCACAAAATAGGTCAGGTCAGATAAAACTAGTATGGTTACTTAAATTTTAATAATTGATTTAGGAACAATATTAAGTAGATCAAATTCCTGATTTGCAACTGCAAATTCATTAAGTTGAATACTTATTTAGATGCTGTAATAATATGTACTAGCTATTTGATACATATGCTGACTTCACCAATAAGCTTGAATAAGCTAGTACCTGGCACCTTCTGACCTCCATAGTCAGGAAGACAAGCAATCAGCTAATCAATTTAAATTGTATATTGCTCCTTTGATCTGCTCAGCAATTCTCAGTCAAGTATCCCTGCACACTTCTAAATATAGACTGTGTTACATAGCAAACATAGTCAGAAACCACTGTGTGAATTAATATTAATATTAATATTCTTTTTACTAAACAGAATTACTGGCTTCATATAAATAGTCACATGTTCCACCTTACAGGGTTTTATACAATTTCAATTATGCTTTAGAGCCTCTGTAGTAAAATGAATTTTTTAAAAAGGAAATATTTATATAAAATTTCTTCTATGAAAACCTCTGTCTTCCATGTTGCAGAATTCTTGCCGGGATTTGGAGATAGGGACCTTACATTTTGGAGTGTTAGATCCTTCAGCAAAGTGTCATTGCAATGAAGTATCATTTTTCCTTTGTATGAGGGCTATCCTTCAAGCTTCCTAGCTTAATATACATTTATCTCACAGGAAGCAGAGTATACTTTCTCATCAGCTTCTGGAAAGCAATACCTCACACCATTTCACAAACATGTGAATTAGAAGTGTCAATATGCCCCAAAAGATTTGTAACCTAACTTTTCTGACTGGAAAAAAATATCTACCTGTCTTCATAGGTTTGACCACTAAAACAGATAGATTCAGTGGGAGATCCCTTCAGTTCTATAAAGACAATCCCATGGTCCATTACAAAGCAACATTTGTTCATTAATTCTTTGTTAACAGATTAGATTTGTGTATGTGTTTGAACAAGAACAACTGTCATAGGACTTTTATTTTGAACGAGTCCACTGGGTGTAATGTATGTTGTGCCTTGTTATTTTTAATCACATGAATCTAGATTTTTCAGTATTTGAGGCAGCACAAATAATCCATTGCTCCTAGTAATGTATATTCTGCCACAACATAGCTGTATCAACAGTTTTGTATTTCTTTGTTTCTCTGTCTTTCATCTGAAAACACAATTTATTAAAGGAAAACATGGTGTTATACATAGCCGGGACTCCAGGCAGTAGAAGGCCACAAATCAATACATTAAGCCAGTAGCAGCTAGAATAAGAACTGAGGCTGCAAATTCCCATTTCTTAGCAATAGAAAAGTAGTAAAAGAATGTTATCAAAAAAGATGCTTTTTGAGTTAAATGTATAGGGAGGTCACGCACCCAAAGTTATGCAATAATCTTATTGTGAAACAGTGGATCATCCTGAATTCAAGCAAAAGTTACAAGAAGCAGAAGAAAGTAAATCTGGCATCAGTTTCTCTCTGTCATTCAAGCATTTATACTTGAAAAATGAGCAGCAGCCCAGAAGGAAACAGGAAAATGTTGAAGACCTTACCTTGGCTCTCTTTATGATTGACATTCTCTGGAATACACAAAGACTCTGGAACTACTGATGTGATTAAGGAATATGTATTATTCACATTTTCTAAGCACTCCAGAACTGAAATCTGTTTCATCAAAAAAGTGTGAGATATTCCTGATAAATTTATGATTGACAGTGAGAATGTACATTCAGACTTGTAGTTAAACTTGGGCAGTCCTCACAGGTAAAATTGACTCCCTTTAGAAAGGAAGACTAAGAGATGAGAAGTATGTATCTTAAAGTGATTGGGTATGTCTCTGATAGATGCTACTGAAGAACCTAAATGGACAGGTAATATTTAGAACGCAATAAATCTGATTAAATGTATATTACAGAGGAATTATTAAATGGATTGTAAAAAGTTAGTGCAGTAAAGGCACCACAAATGTAAAACTAGTGAAACAGTTATAACAGGGGAGGTGTATATGAAATCTATTCTCACCTTTCACATTAAAAAATAATAAAAGTTAAAAATGGAAGGAATTGTTTAATGAGTAAGATTTTCTAGATGTATGTCTAAACCTAGCTTCTAGAGTTTTATCAGAGAACCTAAAGAGTGGTATTTTACAATTCACTGATAAATAGTGGTGCCTGTTGATGTCAGAGGGGATTTTTCCATTGACATCAGGGAGATCTGGATTGGTCCCTAACACCTAAAACTGCCAAATAAAATGGGTGGTGCATACTAGTGAATGGCAGAGCATAAAGGATTGAGTCTGATACCAAACCTTTGAATGAATGAAATATAGTTTAGCAGTTGTTATAACATATACATAGAGCAGGTGTTCTATAATAAAACTTTTTCTAATGATTAATGGTTTGATTAATATAAAACTGCCTTACAAGTACTAATTAATTAATTATTCAAGTGTTTGTGGAGACAACTGAACATTCTTTCCATTTTATATATGAGATACTAAGACAAGAAGCTGATTCATGAGTGAAGACCAAGAACAAATGTCAGAGAGGAGCAGAACATGAAATTGTTTAATACTATGCAGAGATCTCACTCCGCAGGAGTGAGCAACCAAACAAAAACATCCCTCCTTGTCATGGTTTAACCCCAGCCAGCAACTAAGCACCAGACAGCCACTCACTTACTCCCCCACCCCAGCAGGATTGAGAGAAGAGAATTGGAAGGGTAAAAGAGAAAACTCATGGGTTGAGATAAGAATAGTTTAATAATTGAAATATTATAATAGCAATAACAATAATAATATCAATAATAATAATAATAGTAATGAAAAGGAAAATAACAAGGAGAGAGAAATAAACCCCAAGAAAGACAAGTGATGCAAATGAAAACAATTGCTCATCACCAACTGACTGATGCCCAGCCAGTCCCTGAGCAGTGGCCCCCTGGCCAACCTTCCCCCTAGTTTATATACTGAGCATGATATCCCCTTGGTCAGTCGGGGTCAGCTGTCCCGGCTGTGTCCCCTCCCAGCTTTTGGTGCATCCCCAGCCTGCTCTCTGGTGGGGTGGGGTGAGAAACAGAAAAGGCCTTGACTCTGTGCAAGCACTGCTCAGCAACAACTAAAACATCCCTGTGTTATCAACATTATTCTCATCCTAAATCCAAACCACAGTACTATACCAGCTACTAGGAAGAAAATTAACTCTATCCCAGCCAAAACCAGCACACTCCTTTATGCCTCTTCAATTCTCTACCTTTCCTTCCCCCTCCATAATCATTTTTCCTGTAAGGCTGCTCACCTTGTCAACTTTTACCCAGGAAAAGCAACTACTGAGTTAAATGAGAACACTGACTACACAAAAGTTCAGTAAGAAGAGGCAGATGTGGCTGTACACCATACTGCAGCTGCCAAGAAGAGCATACCTCAATTGATGTCCTGTACAAACTGCTTTGATTCAGCTTTATTGCTCATTCTTCAGAAGAAAATTTGAGAAGCTATTTTTATGTTACACAGGAATGTCATTTTTCAGTATTGAAAAGCTATGTGAAGAGAAATGTTGCCTAAAACTGCTAATTTTCTACCATTGTGTAGAAAGAAGGTCATAATTTAATTCATCATTTAAGGCAACAGTGCACCATTCTGGGTACAGTAGGTTTGAAATAGCACTTGGAAGAGCTGTTAAGGAGCAAAAGAGGTTAACTAACTTCTTGCAAGCAAATTAATAAAAATTACTCAAATACAATTCTGCAGTTTCTGATTGTCATTTAAAAGCCAAATACTGGCAAGCAATCAACCCACAATGGTCAAAGCTGTTCTACTCTATGGTAAAATAATTGGGATATCTTTGGCTACATCTAAACTAATGTATCAGATCACTTCCAAGGACTGTCCCAGAGGTTTAAGGCTCTTCCAATTGCCCTAGTCACATCCACAAAACACCCTGCCCTGAATGCCCTTGCGTGGCATATTTCATCCAAAAGCTATTGCATAGTCTCAGCAAGGCCCTTAAATACTCATCTTGATCCAACTTCATGTGTACATTTGAAAGGTGATCCACCTTGTCATCATATATAAAGGATGCTACTTCACTCTGTTCATCTACCAGACTGATGTAGCAAAAAGCAGAAGGGCTGACTCATCTGAGAAATCAGCTTTCTACATTCTGCCCCCATCCCAATCCTGTCTGTCCTGGCAGCCCACATAGAGTAAGGCACAACATCAGGAGAGAAAACCTCTGTTATCTAAGAACACACACTTTATTGGTGAGACCCAAAAAGTGTTATTGTTATAAAGGACAAAGGATCTTTGTTTTCCTCCCATCAGTGGCTACTGTGAGAGCAGAACAGAGCCAAAAAACATGTAAAACAGGTATCAAAGATGAACATTTCCAATTGCCTCACTTGAAGTTGGCCTCCAGAGCAAGATAACAAGCTGTCTGAAAGCAGCCCAGTGTGGGGAAAACAGTGCAACCACTCTCTAGAAGAAAAATTAGAGGGAAAAAAAAAATGCCTACTAGACCAGGGACTTTTACTTCTCTTCCTCCCTTACCCAGAGCTCCTGGTCCATTTCCATAATAGGTTAACAGATTAAAAGACTCTAGAGACTGTCAAATTGAGTCTACAGAGAAGTTTTCCATCATTCGAGTCATCCCCAAGCCTTCACATTACAACTGACTTTGTTTAGGAGAGACACAGCTCCCAGGTCCCTCACAGGACCACCACAATCCCTCAGCACTGTGTCATTCTCAATTCTTTTGTGCCATGCTTTGGGAAGATACAGGCCACTGAGGCACAGGCAAGAGTCTCTCCAAGACAACAGCCTAAGTAATGGAGTCCATGTATGGAGTGAAAGGAAGACTCAGAGACGGTCTGGCTGACTGTTTATGAATAAAAGACGACAGGTTAACAGGTTAAGGAGCCTGAGCATGAGGAGAGGTAGAGGTTTGTTAATCTCATAAGCACCCATGGAGGCATCTGTAACGAATGGAGGTCCTGAAACCACTGGTTGCAAGGCTGAAATGTTACTTCTGAGAGTACCAAAGAGGAGCAGTGACCTGGCATGCAATATGAGCAGGAGAATGAAAGGGTATTCACAGACTATCTTCTGCCTGAGTTTATGATCCCTCCTCTAGCTTCACTGTCACGCAGGACATGGCTGTTTCCAGGGCAACCTGGAAAACAGGGGATACTTTCACCTAAACATGTTTGAATAAACATGTAAGAGGATTTACACTCCTGATGCCAGTTTCTCATTACCTCATCCCTTTATTACTTTTATTCCTTTTACATTATCTTCTTTTATTTATTCTGTTATTTTATCCTGTTATTTATCTTTTTAGCTGTTTTCTCTATTATTATTCTTTCATTCAATATAACTTTGGTATAAATATGGTTGGTCTGCCAAATACAAATAATTAATTGCCTTATGTTAAGAATTCATATAATGCATAGTTATAAACGGTATGGATAAAGATACCGCATTATTATGAGTGTGTACAGCTTTTTATGTTTCATATTTCTTTATGTATATAAATAAATATTTCATATTTATTTATGTAAATAATGAGAAAATAATCTGAACCGCTTTTTCAGTTTTTAGAGGATATATAACACACTCTGGATCACTGAGATATTTTTAAATCTGTATTTCTACATACACAGCCTCTTAGTTGGCTTGTTTTGGTTTTTTAACCATGTCTACTAGTCTGTTCTCTGGGTTTAACAACTCCTTTGCAAATTTCTGAAGCCTCTGACCAGTTTTTACTCATCTTTTATCTTTCTGAGGGAAACTCCCCATACAAATCTGCTGGACATTCAGCAGAAGTTAATCTCATTTGATTTGGTAATAGATCTTGATTTAGAACGAAGACTTCAAGAAATTAATTTTTTAGATTTTATGACGTTTACATGAAAATGAACAGCTTTGCATAGAGTTTAAGAAGTACAGACTACTGATTGCTTTAAAAACTCTAGAGGAAAGATGTCTTATACATGTATATCCTGTACTGGGATAAGCATAGTCTCATTTCCAATTCCTGAAAGTGAAATGCAAGCCAAATATAAACCAAGTTACTGTAAAATCAAATAAGTGTGTCTGAATTCAGTACTAGGGAACTCCTGAGAAGAATAAAACTCATAAAGTTTACAGGTTTAATTACCAATAAATATATTTTCATCTTAGGTCTCCCTTAGGCCTTTGTGTTTCACCTCACCGTAAACACAAAGACTAAATACTAGATATAGTAGTTAATTATTTCTGCAAAGACCAGTTCTAGTCAGTGTTTCAGAATGTAAGGCTAGGATTACAAAGGAGCCTAACCCAGTTAAGTGCTCATCACCCAATGGTTTTCAAAGCAGCTTAAAACCCTTAAGGATTCCTAAAGGGAACATGAGTACATCTTGAAAAGTAGAAACAGTAGGCCTCTTTGTTACAGTAGAAATAAGAAGAGTCTTGTTCCAGGCAGATTTACAAACACAAAATATTTATTGTTCACCAGCGGTAAGTTTCCTGTTAAAACTGCAAAAGTAATGAATCTAATTCTTTTAATATTTTTACTGGGGAGCTAAGAAGTTACTTGAAGACAACAAGGAGCTCTCCTGGCTACCCTTAAAAACATCCATGTGAAAACAGTTTGAAATCTTTTAACACAACAAATAAACAAAACAACATGCACAATGTTACAAAAAATTCAAATAAATCTTTCCTGGCCTTTCAGCAACAAGACCAACAGAGATTATAAAATACAGAATAAAACTGAACAAATATTTTTTCCTCTGCTTATCAAAGCTCCTTAACTTGAACTAACATAAATTAATTCAGAAAACAGCAAAGCCAGACAAAGCTTTCAACCAAAGATTCCATAGAGTTTAAACCTTTTGTTTCTTCTGCTGAAATTCTACTCTGGCTAGGTTATACGGCAGAATCTCTGGTCTCATGTGAACAGCACTCTGCTGTTGTGCAGTGCTGCATAGTCTCCTGAAAAGGCTCTATGCACTTCTGGGATGCTGCAATACACTTCCATCACACCATAAGATGACCTTTCCAGATTTACTGTTCTCCTTCCCTTTTTGATCTATGGAAGCATGCAAATGTCTTTAAAGCTAAAAATCAAATGTTAAAGAGAAAGAATCCTGAATATACTTTTCAAAATCTCAGAATATTTGAAGAGTCACCTTTTTTTTAGGCAGTGGGAGCTGGCAATACTAGTTGGACTTCCCTGGCTCACAACAATTGGAAGAAAGATACAGGCTATGCTAGTGTATTGCCTGTCTAGGAAATTGCCAATTCTTTTTGCTTTTTCTTGTGCTCTTGACTGCCCAGGTATTTGTGTTAGGACAAAAACTGTACCATCTGTATTCATAGGCAATTCCTTTCCAACAGAAAGAAGATAGCTGTTGATGAGATTATAGCATGGATGAAGTAGACAATTTTGGAAGAGAACGCATTTGAAAGGAAATGCTTCTCTTGTTATGGAAATATTTTGGATCATTAACAATGATAGGAAAGGAAATACAGATACAGGTTTTATCTGTATGAACTACCACACTCTAGAGATACCCAAGCAAATTCTAAGCAAGCACATTTGTGTAATAAAAGCAGTTTAGCCATAGCATAGATCTTGCTGTTGTTGCCATCTCACTGGAATATACTGGCAATACACTGCGACATTCCCTGTAGACACTCTCACAACAGGTTCACAAAGCCAGTGGTAGACCTTTGAAGAAGATGAATCTTGCACTGACTGCCAGAGGGTAATGAAGATTCATAAAACAGCAGCAACAGTTAATTTTTTCTAAAATCCTAAAAAAAATTATGATGTTGAAAAGGTAGTCAGCAGACAAAAAAAGGATATTCTCCTACAGCTGTGAAAGTATACATATAGTTGTGTCATGAAGAACAGTACAAAGGATACTTTTGCAATACAAGTGTTTAACAGCTAACTGGAAAGTGAATATAATTAAGGCTTTTAACATCCTAAAGAAGGTGGTTTGGATGATTCCATGTCTCTAAGTATTACAAGCCATTGTACTTTCCACTGTGTAGTTAGTTCTGCTTCAATACCTGTGACTTTGCTTATGTTGCCTTTGGTTAGAATTTCCTTTGACTGCCTTCAGGTGTTTGCCAGCTTTTGACAGATTGTGAGATACTGAATCCCTGTTTTTCTTATCATTCATTACACTGCTTACTTTAGTCTTCCACTGATAAATATTTCCACAGGCTCACCCTTGTACAACTTACTGCTGCATAGCATGTGTGGTATTTGTTCTGTACAGTCTTCCAGACTAACAGTTGTGACTTTTCCATAACGTAGCTGTGAACAGACAGCACATATTTACAGCAGGTGCACACTCCTAGCTCAAGCTCTTTATTTAATTTAGGTTTGTAATATTGTGTCCAGATGTGAAATTGATTAGTCAAGCTTACTTCCTTTGAAGAAGTAAGCCTTTGAGTTCGGAGTGTAAGTCCACTTCTGCTGCACATAAATGCTCCTCTTTTTCTCCCTGATTTTCTTTTCACTTGCTGATCTCTTACACAAAATCCCAAACAATCTCTCAATCCCCACATTTGCCATCAGTCCCAGTGACCCACTTCAGGCTTTCAGAATTTGTATTTACTCTAACCTTGAGCAGTAGCTTTTGTTTCCAGCCCTTACTTTGTGTATCAGCCTGCTTGGCTCTCTGATTTTCCTGGACTAAAGGATAATAAAAAGCCAGCATTCCTAACAGTTCCTGTTTGTGTTTGTCTAATGATGAAAAACTCACCTGATAATAGGTTAACAGTTTCCATTGTCACAATGTTAATTATAGTAATTTTAACATACTGTATGACAAGCTATCACATAAAATATTCATGCTACTTCCTTTGGGGTCTTCTTTACTCTAAAATAGCATGAACTGGCAATTGTGAGTAGTTAGATACTTGGTCAACTATGTACTAGTACAAAGGTAAAGCAATATAAAGATGTTGACACTAAAACCAAAACAAATTTCTCATTGATGGGGAGACTATATCAGCACAGTAGCTTTTGTGGGACTTGATGAAGTTTCTCTACCCAGTAAAAGTTAGTTTATTAAGAGGAAGTTCAGAGTAGCAAAATGCATCCTTGCCACGTCTCTGTGTTGGCACGGTCCATCAGGCACCGTAGGATGTCGGATGTGACCTTCTTTCTCTCCTTTGTGCTGAACATTAAGAAATCCTTCACAGACAGGCAGAGGAGCTGGGCTTAAAACTTGCCAGTCCTGCGGTACACCTGGCACTTGTGTGATGGGGACTGCAAAGGAAGGAAGCCTTCTCATGTTTAGTGCCTGCCAATCTGGTACAGCAATGGCTGAAATTCAATTTGCTTTCTTGGGGATGTTCCCATTCATTCACTGTACACACTAGTGTAGCATAAAACACACTCTTGAAATTAGCCCAAAACAGGAAGCAAATGGGGGATATCACTATTTATCAGACATGTGTGAAATATGACACTTGCATTCCACAGGGCTTGTTCAGGCTGTTTTTAGAATTTCTCTTGATTTAGGCTTAAACAGCCCAAGTTTTACTTTGAGTATCAGCTTCAAATGAACTCCAAAGGGTTCAGACTCCAAAACCATGGAAATATGATTTCCATATAAGGAAATCTAGTCCACAGGATAAGCCTGGGGAATTTAATGCTGCAGGAAGTCATCAAAAAACAGTGTCTGGATTGTGTATATATGTTATATTTTTAAAGAACTAGGTAATTAAACTCTATTTAAGCAAGACAAAAAAGGGATACAAATAAAACCTCATGTTTCACATCACAAAGCAGGCTCATTACCTGCTGCAAGGAAGTAGAGTTTAGTAAGTTTAATAGAATTTAGTAAGGGTTTGAACTGGCTCTTGTTGAAATCAAAAGTATTTCCCTGACTTTAATATCACTTATATGGTTCTGGCTCTTTGATGCCTCAGGTCCAAGTTTAAATTTCTGTGAAGTATCAGCTGTTGACCATGGCTAACTAGCTGATTTCATGTGCTGTGTTACTGACAGACGATTCTTATGCTTTAAAAAAAAAAATCACCTTGGAAGTGGGGAGGTGTTTTGCCAACACCCTTAGAGAAATAGTTTCATTTACTTGGCCATTTTGTAGTACTGTAGAATTAAGGCTTTTTTTATACCCAGGTTTTGAAACATAGCATCAGATTTGGTTAAGAGCACTATATATTGTTGGTTTGATCATATCCAAGTTTGACTTAATTGCACCAGTAGAAAGGGACCTTGTGCTTTATTCCTCTTCCTATATGTGAGTAAATGAGAACTGAGTTGAAGAATACATCTGCCTTCCCACCAGGAGAGCAGTACTACTTTTAGCATATTTGAATAGTTAAAGTAATACAACTTTTGTACTGAGAAAAGGACTAAAGAATTTCCTCTGCATGTTTCCAGAAGGAAAAGAAGTGAGAAGGGATTGTTCTGCATGTGCTAAAAAACTAAGGAGTTCTGACAGCTGGAGCAGCTTTTGCTATTCATTGATTTACAGATTAAATAGGTTATATTGCTAAAAGGGATCATTCTGAACATTTCATGACCTCCTGCATAGTGCAGACAAGGAATTTCAGTTATTCTTGCCCTGTGATCCAGGAAGTTGCTTTGTGCTTGCAAAGAACCAAAAGAAAGTACAGAAAAACACAGGACTATGGCACCACAAAGTAACTGAATGATTCTTACAATTCAGTCATTTAATTTGTAAATGTTTGAAAGATAAACCAACTGGTAATAAAACCTATTTTTGCCTGAAGTGTGAAGTAATCATCAAAAAGTCTTTGTTCTACTGCATGATAATCTGCTGACGGCTCTTGTAACTGGGTTGCTATATAGAAACCCTTCCAGGACCACAGAGGGCTCTAGCCTTTCTTTTTTTTCAGAAAATATGAAGGTTGTAATTGTCTTTCAGTTGATGGGTGGGGTTCTCTTGGGAAATTGCTCTGACATAACAAAATGGTGAAACAGAAAATAATTTTCTATATCAAATTCATAGAGTCACAGAATCGTTTAGGTTGGAAAAGACCTTTAAGATCATCCAGTCCAACCATTAATCTACACTACCAAGTCCACACTAAAGGGTAGACTAGACTAAGCCATGTCCCAGAGTGCCACGTCTACCCGTTTTTTGAACGCTTCCAGGGATGGTGACTCCATCATATTTGCTCTTGTCCTGACAGATAACTGAGGTAATAAGGCTCCTACTCTACATATTCTTGTCCTTGAAACATCTTCATTTTCAAGGCATGATTATATTAGTAGCGTAACTACATCCATTATTAATCAGCACTACTTTATTTGAAGGTAAACTAAGTCTTGTTGCCCCTTAGCATTTACTCAAATGGGCATGTATAGTTCTAGGACGCTCATGGGAAGTCAGGCATCCAGCTGCCTTTCACTTGCTTCCTGAATTCTTTCAATCAGCTATGGAAAAAATATTTTTTCTAGAGTTAGGTTATATAAGTATCAATCCAACCACTCACTGAGCCTTAAGGAAGCATCTCCCAGTTCTGTGACGTGTACAAAGATACCTGAGGAAGCTTTAATCTGTAGAGGAGTAGAATATATTCGCCTATGCAGAAATATGTATTCCTGGAACTGTAACACTTCCCTACACCTGAGCTATTAAGAGCTAGTTCTGCTGTTTTGCACTATGCTACAGAATACAATGCATGCAATACTCATTGTCAGTATTAAAACCTCTGCAGTACACATGATCTGATGCTGTTCTTTAGATCAGTAAACCTTAGGACAGGCATTGCATTTCATTAAAATTGAAACAGTACATTTGTAATTGGTTTTCAGAAGCAGTAACTATTAGATATGTATTATCTGTGAAACTTTCTATTTACAGAGAAATATGTGACTCATACATATCTTACACAGTCCCCCACAACATCCTCTCTAAATTGGAGAAAGATGGATTTGATGGATGGGCTATTTGGTGGATAAGGAATTGGCTGGATGGTCACATCCAGAGTAGTGATCAACGGCTCGATGCCCAGATGGAGATCAGTGACGAGTGGTGTCCTTCAGGGGTCCACACTGGGACCAGTGCTGTTTAATACCTTCATCAATGACACACACAGTGGGATCGAGTGCACCCTCAGAATTTTGCAGAGAACACACACCTGAGGGACACGATGCCATGGACAAGCTCGAGAAGTGTGGCCAGCAGGAGCAGGGAGGTGATTGTCCCCCTGTACTCGGCGCTGGTGAGGCCGCACCTCGAATACTGTGCCCAGTTTTGGGCCCCTCACTACAAGAAAGACATTGAGGCGCTGGCGCGTGTTCAGAGACGGGCAACAAGGCTGGTGAAGGGTCTGGAGCACAGGCCTTATGAGAAGCGGCTGAGGGAACTGGGGTTGTTTAGCCTGGAGAAGAGGAGGCTGAGGGGAGACCTTATCGCTCTCTACAACTACCTGAAAGGAGGTAGTAGTAAGGTGGGTGTTGGTCTCTTCTCCCAAGTAGCTAGCGATAGGACGAGAGGAAATGGCCTCAAGCTGCGCCAGGGGAGGTTTAGACTGGAAATTAGGAAAAATTTCTTTACGGAAAGGGTGGTCAAGCCTTGGAACAGGCTGCCCAGAGAGGTGGTGGAGTCACCATCCCTGGAAGTGTTCAAAAAATGGGTAGATGTGGCACTTCGGGATATGGTTTAGTCTAGTCTACCCTTGATTAGTTTAGGTGGGCTTGGTAGTGTAGGTTAATGGTTGGATTGGATGATCTTAAAGGTCTTTTCCAACCTAGACGATTCTATGATTCTATGATTCTAAGTGGGCCCCTGTGAACCTCATGAGGTTCAACAAGGCCAAGTGCAGGGTCCTGCACCTGGGACGGGGCAACCCCCTGTATCAATACTGGCTGGGGGATGAAGGGATTGAGAGCAACCCTGCGGAGAAGGACTTGGGGGTACTGGTGGATGAAAAGCTGGACATGAGCTGGCAATGTGTGCTTGCAGCACAGAAAGCCAACCGAATCCTGGACTGCATCAAAAGAAGCGTGGCCAGCAGGTCGAGGGAGGTGATTCTGCCCCTCTGCTCTGCTCTCATGAGACCTCACCTGGAGCCCTGCATCCAGCTCTGGGGCCCTCAGCACAAGAAGGACATGGAGCTGTTGGTTGGAGTGGGTCCAGAGGAGGGCCACAAAAATAATCCAAGGGCTGGAGCACCTCTCCTACGAGGAAAGGCTGAGAGAGCTGGGGTTGTTCAGCCTGGAGAAGAGAAGGCTGCGAGGAGACCTTATTGTGGCCTTCCAGTACTTAAAGGGGGCTTATATTAAGGATGGGGACAGACCTTTTAGTAGGGCCTGTAGTGACAGGACAAGTGGTAATGGTTTTAAACTAAAGAAGGATAGATTCAGACTAGATACAGGGAAGAAAATTTTTATGATGAGGGTGGTGAAACACTGGAACAGGTTGCCCAGCAAGGTTGTAGATGCCCCATTCCTGGAAACATTCAAGGTCAGGTTGGATGGGCCTCTGAGCAACCTGATCTAGTTGAAGATGTCCCTGCTCGTTGCAGGGGATTTAGATGATCTCTGAAGGTCCCTTCCAACCCAAAGCATTCTATGATTCTGTGATTCTTTGAAGATGGAAAGTTCCGCAGTTAATAAAACTAAAGGTTCTTTTGCTGACCCTCTCATTTCTGTTTTCCAGGATGTCTAATGAAGGTGGATAACCTGACATCAATGTTTTGTTTCAGAACACAGTTTCTTTGGCTGTTTTTGGCTTTAAAAAGGTAGGTAAACAAACAAGATAGATATCTAAAAATAGAAGTTGTATAATAACAAAAGACATGCTTTGTTTTGTCTTCTCATACACTTCTCAGATACTTTCTAAAGTATCAGTATCTATCACATCTACCACTGTCATCCATCAGCTAGTGCAACTGCTATTATATTCATGTCAGTCAGCTTTGGAAGTGTCTCCTTGAATCTTGATAGGGTATGGGAACTGGGTAGTGGTGATGAGCTTAAGTGTTCCAGGGATGTTCTGGGAGACAAACACTTCTGGAGTGGAAGCATTTCTGGAGTTCAGCTGACAAACAAAACCCCCTACGTTCACTCAGGATAGAGGTTGCAGAGGTCAAATCACAAAAGCCAGGAAATGAAAACATGATGCTTCAAACATCACCACTACTACAACTGATCTGTACTTTCTCTTCCTGTTTCCCTGGCTAACTACATAGATTACTATCTTCATATGCCTTATTTAATAAATGACACAAAACACTTAATATAGCTACTTTTACTTACTGATCAAGCACACATGTTGTTGTTTTTCTAACATAAACTCTACAATGCTAAGGCTATGGTAAAATAGCTTCTATATTTAATATCTACACCATTTTGAAAGTAAAGGCTGCTTAGGTAAATGGGGTTGAAATTATGTGGTTAATAACAATAGTATTTAAACAGTTCAAATCAGGTGTGAAAGCACCTGTAGTTTACTAAGAGCATTGAGGGAGAAGCTATAGGTATTTTCACTCTGAAGCAGTTTAGATTTTCTGGACTAGAGTAAGGGGACATAAGTGATTTGTTTTTCATAGGGAAAATTTTATTTTAATTCAAAATTAAAAAAAAAAAAAGCATAGCTTGTTCAAAGATTTAAGGGTTTCACCCCTGGCCTTTAGTATTGTTCCATTTCCAAATCATCTGCAAAATCCTCCAAAATTATTATCTGCACAAGAAGAGAAGACACAAACTTACTGCAAACAGTATTATGGTTTCACTTTAAGACACATTCTTCATAATGCTCATTATTAAACCTAAGTGGCCTGTTAAATTAGTGAAGTTTCTGCTACTCAAAAGCAACTTTACATAAAATTCAAAACTTTACAGAGATCTTAAATATTATAGAAATTACAGCATAAAAATGAGACTTACATGTGAGTCTTGTAGCTCATTGTGCATCTGTATTTGATTAGAGGTCCTATGGTAATGAGCCCATTTCCTATCCCAGGAGGAAAGAGACTGCAATACAAAGAGAAAAGAGAATGAAAACTCAATGAAAGAGGGGTGTATTAAGCAGACTCAGATACCAACAGAGAACACAATACTTGTTAACAGCAAGGCAAAACCCGGATATTCATAACTAAAAGCAGAGTCTTTTATAATCAGTTTCAAGGACATAAGCTTCTGTTCACTACTAGACTTACGACATATTCATTTAACTTCTGTTTTAATCATTTTTTCTTGTTTTCCTGAATGTTTCTTCTTCATTGCTTTTCATTCTTTTAGTTCCTTCTCTGGACTAGCTCCTACAGAAATCTTTGAAGTGGCTGTTAACATGGCTTGAGGTCAGCTGATAGAGCAGACAGAGGACCTTTTCAAGTCCTCTTCTTCCCTAGAAGAGCAAACAAGACAGCCCATGCTCTGATCTTGTCCCACTGAGCACAGCAGGACTTTTTTCTCCCACTTCTCCTTCAATTTTCTTTCAATAATTCCTGGAGGCAGGTTAATTAAAACCAAGCCTGTTGTACATAGCATTAAGTAATGTAACAATGTCCTAAAATATCTATTACAGAAGCACTGGAAAGTTGCCAGGGAGCCAATGGAGCTAATTCTGTCATGAGACCTAAAGCAGAACATACAGTTTTGTAATAGCAACAATGCAGCACAGTATCATACCATCTGATTTTACACTTTGCGATGCCATGATGCTGTTAACATAGTATAAAATAAATTAGTTGTATGAGGTAGGTAGATGAAGAAAAACAAGAAATGAATTTATACCTTATCTTTGCACACAAAGATATTCCAGTGGTAAAGGACTAACAAATAAAATAAAACCCTAAGAAGAAAGCCTGTCTGTTGTCTACCTCATTTTATAATAAGAAGTGATGGTAAGCATTTTTATGCATATAGAAAGTAGGTATGGCTCTACAAATACTTAAAACTCTTGGCTTTTCATATATTTATGTTTATGCATAAGCGATAGCAAAATATTCCAGAGAGTTCAGAGGGACATTTCCCTAAGTGTGGACTATTCAAGATTGTAATGATTTTCAGGATTTGCATAGTTTACTAAATACCAGCAGAGGATACAAAGAGGACATTTTTTACAAAGAAAGTCACCTGCTAGCTTCAGAAACCTGATGCACAAATTCTCTTTGTATCATAATTAAAATACTTTTCCAAGTGAGCTGGTTGTTCTTCATGACATTAAAATGAAGTTTTCTAAATTTTGGAAACAGAAGACATTGGCCTGCTTTTCATTAACAAGCACTGGTGATAGCACTTGGTAATCAGTTTCCTAAACTGATTCTGAAATGTGTTCTATGTAGTAAAATTTTCATGTTGAGGACAGGATTCATTCAACCTAACTGCAGTTGGAGGGCATCTACATCTGGGGCAATGACCCTTGGTTTCTTTTACAGTGTTCGCAGGCAAATTTACATCTCTAGGACATGAGTCATCTGACCTTTTTCAAACTTCTCTCTTTAAATGACTATACATACAGTGCTGCCTTTTCTTTTTATTTGAGTGAGAGCTACCATAGTGGGGCTTTGGTGAGT